>NC_092096.1:54835090-54950090 GCF_045679555.1 Salvelinus alpinus
GGCAGACCAATCCAAAGTCATCTCTTGGCATGTCCTGCCATCCATTATCTCAGCCAATCATGGGTAGCGGGAAAGTTTCTGCCTTTTTCCATGTCTAAACCAACTAGGCTCATAATTTAACCATTTTATTCGTATTTACAGATGGCGAGTAATGAGGTGGTAAAATCAGGTGGTGTTTTTGGTGTGACAGTAACGTTATACTATGCTATTACATTTGGTTGTGTTATGTAGAATACTACTTTAATTATTAGGTGATCTTCCAAGACATTGATTCAGCTTTGATCTAACTTGACTTAATGGGCACCATTGTGAGAAGTGGCGGAAGGACGCTCTTGGTGCACTCTGGCAGCACTGCACCCCTTCTCGCAAAATGTGGTGATGCAGAAAGGAGAGATCACAAATCTGGGCACATGTGACCAAGGAAACATTTCTGGTTGGTCTCAGGGAATGTGAAACAGGAAGGGAGATTTTAAAATGGGATTGAGTGAAGTAGCAGCAAATGTGTTGAATGAGAAACGAATGAGAAACATGGAGAGCCTCACAAGTTTGACGAAATTAGCTTATAGCCTATCCTTCAGTCTAATAAGGCTATTTACTTACTTTTGTAGCTCTTAGTCAGAAGCACGCTTTCTGTAAGTAGTTAGGCCTAACTGTCCTCTCCAAGTTGAGCTGGAATTTTGCCGGAAAGGATTTGAGAAATGATTGGTTAACGATAGGCCTATGACATTGGCCTATCTCTCGATCTCAACAACTATTGGAGAAGTGTTGAACATCACCAGTACCACATCCTTATGATATATCTCTATCCATGAACATCCTTATGATATATCTCTATCCATGAACATCCTTATGATATATCTCTATCCATGAACATCCTTATGATATATCTCTATCCATGAACATCCTTATGATATATCTCTATCCATGAACATCCTTATGATATATCTCTATCCATGAACATCCTTATGATATACATCTATCCATGAACATCCTTATGATATACATCTATCCATGAACATCCTTATGATATATCTCTATCCATGAACATCCTTATGATATACATCTATCCATGAACATCCTTATGATATATCTCTATCCATGAACATCCTTATGATATATCTCTATCCATGAACATCCTTATGATATATCTCTATCCATGAACATCCTTATGATATACCTCTATCCATGAACATCCTTATGATATACATCTATCCATGAACATCCTTATGATATACATCTATCCATGAACATCCTTATGATATATATCTATCCGTGAACATCCTTATGATATATCTCTATCCATGAACATCCTTATGATATATATCTATCCGTGAACATCCTTATGATATATATCTATCCGTGAACATCCTTATGATATACATCTATCCATGAACATCCTTATGATATACATCTATCCATGAACATCCTTATGATATACATCTATCCATGAACATCCTTATGATATATCTCTATCCATGAACATCCTTATGATATATCTCTATCCATGAACATCCTTATGATATATATCTATCCGTGAACATCCTTATGATATACATCTATCCATGAACGCAAAGTGACTGCAAGAGACCGGTTGGAATGTACGAATGAAATACGGGACAAATCAACCTTTTCTTTCTAAATTAGTGGTGTTTGAATTTGTTGATAAAATGTGGGACATGATTATTTGGTTGCAGGACGCTGGACAAAGGGCCAAAATGCGGGGCTGTCTCGCACAATCCGGGACAATGTGGTCACCCTACTCCCCTCCTCCCCCTTCTCTCTTATCCTCACCTAGCCGGGGATGGCCGTCTTGAGAGAGCTGATGGAATGTGCTTCATTTTTTAACGGTGGCTATCTCGCAGACGGACAGAGGCATCCCAGTTCAAAGATAACGGAATAGTGAGAGGACATTACTTGGGTCTGAAACATTCTTGGCTGTAAACGGTTCCAACTCCCCACTCTTATACTGAACTTGTCTCCCAGGAAGATACCACACAACCACATCGCAGCAGCTCTGTCTTATGCTAAGATACAGTATTAGGTGATATGGCTAGCCTCAATGTACAGTACCAGTCAAAAGCTTGGACACACCTACTCATTAAAGGGTTTTTCTTTATTTGTACTATTTTCTACATTGTGGAATAATAGTGAAGACATCAACACTATGAAATAACACATATTTTGAGCTGTCAAACACTGTTTTTGGTTACTACATGAATGCAAATGTGTTATTTCATAGTTTGGATGTCTTTACTGTTATTCTACAATGTAGAAAATAGTACAAATAAAGAAAAACCCTGGAATGAGTAAGTGTGTCCAAACTTTTGACTGGTACTGTAGGTATGGCAGGGCTATTGACTCCAATATGAATCCCTAAACAAACCCCGTGTATGATACTACTGGATAGGGGGCAGAGAAGGGATCACTGAGAGCATCAAACATTACAACCATCTCTGCAGCACTCCATCAATCAGGCCTTTATGGTAGTGTGGCCAGACGGAAGCCACTCCTTAGTAAAAGGCACATGACAGCCCGCTTGGAGTTTGCCAAAAGGCACCATCCCTACGGTGAAGCATGGTGGTGGCAGCATCATGCTATGGGGGTGTTTTTCAGCGGCAGGGACTGGGAGACTAGTCAGGATCGAGGAAAAGATGAACGGAGCAAAGTACAGAGGGATCCTTGATGAAAACCTGCTCCAGAGGGCTCAGGACCTCAGACTGGGGTGAAGGTTCACCTTCCAACAGGACAACGACCCTAAGCACACAGCCAAGACAATGCAGGAGTGACTTCGGGACAAGTCTCTCAATGTCCTTGAGTGGCACAGCAAGAGCCTGGACCTGAAACCCGATCGAACATCTCTGGAGAGCCGTGAAAATAGCTCTGGATACTTATGATGACGGAAAAAAACGAATGTGGAAAAAGTGAAGGGGTCTGAATACTTTCCGAATGCACTGTACTGTATGTCTCTAAATGGGTCTGTTCATGAGGTGCTTTAGAGCCATGTTTGACTGCACCAGTCCCACCCTATACTATAGACTAGTGCCTAGTCACTAGGGTACAGAGGAGTATCATAGAGAGAGTAAATGCTGTAGTCATCAGCTATGCTATGGGGCTTCCACCTCCGCTCCCATCCCGCCCCTCTCCCCCTCCATTGATCGGGAACTAAGCACTCTCTTTAATTGGGTGGATGGGGTTGATCGCCCGTGCGGACGGCAGGGGCCCTGAGGAGTATTGGAGCCGCGTGTGTGTGTGTGTGTGTGTGCGTGTGGAACCATTTGGCCTCTGTGCTACCATTGAATAAAGCTGGGGCCTCGAGGCTCTCAGAGCAATCACACATCACACACCCTGGCGGCCATAATGAAGTGAAGCTAGCCTCCCCCACTACCACGCCTGACAACGCTGAGCTGAGGCTGAGCTCACTGACTGACAACTGAGAGGAAACAACCAAAGTTCCCGCTTTCGTTCTCCCTCACTCTAACTGTCTTTCTGGAACTCTCTCTCTCTCCCCCTCTATCACTCTCTCTCTCTCAATCTCCCTCCTCTCTCGCTCTCAGTCCCTCTCCAAATCCCCGGCCCAACTTTACTGAAACCAACAGGTGAAGAAACTGTTGGCGAACTCTCCTGCTCAGTTTTAAGACTTATTATCTGAGCAAGGCGTTGTCATTCACCTTGTCAAGCTGCTCATTGAAACTCCACAAGAGAGCTCCCCTATAGGATAAGCTGATGTAACTTAACGCAAAAGCTCCTTTATAAGCTGGGAGACAGACAAGCTGCTACGCTATTTGTAGTGAGGTGCTGTCATTCCCTCGTGCGTTCGCCATCACTTTGAAGTGAGGTTGCTCTCATCTGCTGTCAATACGCAGAGGAGCTACAGTAGCTAGCTGCAGCACGTTGTTGCCATCACTAAGCAAGGAGACACTGTCGTTTTCCTCAGGAAGAGAAGGGACGTCTATAAGCTTTACGTTCAGCAGGAAGGTGTAGGAACCTGGATTAAGTGTCATTACACATGCAATTATTAGTGAGTGATGTTGATTAATTGTTCAGTGTCTGTGTGTGTGTGTATGTGTGTGTGTGTGTGTGTGTGTGTGTGTCCCAGAAAATTATAAAAATAAGCCTTTCGTGAACTAACACTTGACTATTTTCCTTCTTACTAGTTCTGGCTTTGCTGATAGCTACGTTGAGGAAATATTTACTTACAATGACTGAGATATGTGGTTGTCCCACCTAGCTATTTTAATATGAATGCACTAACTGTAAGTCTCTCTGGATAAAAGCGTCTGCTAGATGACTCAAATGTAAATGTGTGTGTGTGTGTGTGTGCATTTGCTGTGTAAAACACGTTTGGGTTTGTGTGTGTGTGTGTGTCTGTCTGTCCTTACTTGTGGTGCAGCTGTGAAGCGTGCAGGTAAAGCTCCTTCCAGGCCAGGCAGCACTGAATGCAGTCGTTGAGGGTCTGCTTGCTGGACACCACATAGCCTTGAAAGATCCGATCCAGGGAGATATCTCTGCAGCACAGCCGGATAATCTCATTACTCATCTGGAACAACAACAACACAGAAATGATCGACAACATCAACAACAGAGGCAAGGCACCACATTACCAGTACGGCTTGTGTAATACATGAGTAGAAATGACTTAGGCCTTGAGTTATGTATGGAGCCTTGAGTTATCCTGATTACTAGACCTGACCAGGAGAAACTCAGGCTCCTAGTTACCATGATGTAGCCTCACCAGGAGAAACTCAGGCTCCTAGTTACCATGATGTAGCCTCACCAGGAGAAACTCAGGCTCCTAGTTACCATGATGTGGTCTCACCAGGAGAAACTCAGGCTCCTAGTTACCATGATGTAGCCTCACCAGGAGAAACTCAGGCTCCTAGTTACCATGATGTAGCCTCACCAGGAGAAACTCAGGCTCCTAGTTACCATGATGTAGCCTCACCAGGAGAAACTCAGGCTCCTAGTTACCATGATGTGGTCTCACCAGGAGAAACTCAGGCTCCTAGTTACCATGATGTGGCCTCACCAGGAGAAACTCAGGCTCCTAGTTACCATGATGTAGCCTCACCAGGAGAAACTCAGGCTCCTAGTTACCATGATGTGGTCTCACCAGGAGAAACTCAGGCTCCTAGTTACCATGATGTGGCCTCACCAGGAGAAACTCAGGCTCCTAGTTACCATGATGTGGTCTCACCAGGAGAAACTCAGGCTCCTAGTTACCATGATGTAGCCTCACCAGGAGAAACTCAGGCTCCTAGTTACCATGATGTAGCCTCACCAGGAGAAACTCAGGCTCCTAGTTACCATCATGTGGCCTCACCAGGAGAAACTCAGGGCTCCTAGTTGTAGACTAAAACAATTCCTGGTCAAGTCATTTGGCCAAGAAAAACACACAAAAAAGCTAATCTGTGGAATTCATCAAAATAATCTACAGATCCGCCCCCCTTCCCCTTCCCTCTCTCTCTTTCAACTCCAAGTCTCCAGTCCAAGTGTAACATGTTGTTCTCCTTGGAGTATGTATGATTTTTCATATTCATAACGCTAAAAAGCCAGGTTGAAGGCCCTGGTGTCCCCCTCCAGGGTTGGATCGCACCAGATGTATGCAGATCTACATCTGTTCTGTGCAGCCTGGCCGGCTCAGACTCTTGATGCAGGTGTGGTTTGTATTATTATACCACGCAGAGAGAGAGAGAGAAAAGGCCTATGCTTTAAATGGGTAGTGTATAATTCCACCAGGAATTAATAATAATTCCACCTATTTAATGTGGTGTGCTTGGTGTCAGTCATCCATCGCTATGCTGTCTGTCACTGTAATGGGTGCGTGTTGGTGGCAGGGAAGTCAGGCGCAGGAGAATCGAACTTGGTATAAACGGAGTTGTTTAATCAGTGCTTCACAAAACTCCAAAACCAAAATGACAAAATAATAAAAAGTGGATACAAAACCCGTCTCGCACCAACAATAATACACAAACATACAATCAAACAATCTCCGACAAGGACATGAGGGGAAACACAGGGTTAAATACACAACATGTAATTGATGGGATTGGAACCAGGTGTGAAGGAAGACAAGACAAAACCAATGGAAAATGGATCAGTGATGGCTCGAAGGTCGGTGACGTCGACCGCCGAACACCGCCCGAACAAGGAGAGGGACCGACTTTGGCGGACGTCGTGACAGTCACACTCACATAAGCACTGGTAGGATATAGGGGAAGGGTTGGAGAGTGGGGTAGGGAGAGAAGAAAGAGGAGAGAAAAAGTGTGAGAGAGAGAGAGGAGGGAGAAGGGACAGGAGAGAAAGAGAGAGACAGAGAGAGAAAAAGAGAGAGGAAGAGAGAAACAGACACAGAGACACAGAAAGTTAGAGAGCGACAGAGAGAGAGAGAGAGAGCGACAGAGAGAGAGAGAGAGAGGAAGAGAGAGCGACAGAGAGAGAGAAAGAGAGAGAGCGACAGAGAGAGAGGAAGAGACAGACAGAGAGAGAGAGGAAGAGACAGACAGAGAGAGAGAGAGAGAGAGAGAGAGAGAGAGAGAGAGAGAGAGAGAGAGAGAGAGAGAGAGAGAGAGAGAGAGAGAGAGAGAGAGAGAGAGAGAGAGAGGAAGGAGTCAAAGGGAGGAGAGTAATTATTGGGGATGATGTATATAGTGGCGTATGTGGAATGACAGCTTCCCTTTCATTTCTCTGATCAGTGGTTTAATCCTGACAGAGGAACAGCGGGCTGGGGAGCTGAGCCGCCCTGCTCTGTGTGTGTGTGTATGTGTGTGTGTGTGTGTGTGTGTGTGCGTGTGCGTGTGCGTGTGTGTGTTCGAGTGCTCACGGCACCAGGAAAATGTGTTCTACAGGCTGATTACACCGCCAAGCAAATGCCGCTTTTAATGAAGGAGGGGGAGAGAGAGAAAAACACCGGAAATTAAATTGATATGTAAATGACAGAAATGATCATTTGGCCTGAAGGTGGAGAGTGCTAGAGCATTAACCAGCTTATGAGTTAATAATGATTTTTTTCCCCCTTTGAGATAAAAAAAATGGAGAGAGAAAGAGAGAGGAGGAAGACGAAGAAAGGAGAAGACAACACACTGCCCAAATAAAGGAAACCCTTGAGTAAATGAGGGATACAAAGTATATTGAAAGCAGGGGCTTCCACACAGGTGTGGTTCCTGAGTTAATTAAGCAATTTCAATCCCGTCCTGCGTAGGCTCAACAGCGTTGTTTTGCTTCAATAGAGTGATCAGGGGCGTGCAACTTCCTTCCCAGAAAACACATTAGTGCAACACATTCGCCAGAAAATAGCTGAATTTTCATCAGATGACAACAGAAGTGCAACACTATTTGGCTGGCAGCCACACAAGTAAATGAGCTTACAATGAAAAAGCAATGTCTTTTTTTTGCCAAAACAATGCATGGATATTATATTTCTAATGTTTATCGTAGAAATGTTTTGCTTGAAGATATACTTGCATCTTACTGGAGAAAAGTAGGCTACACTGAGAAAAGTAGCAGAGTAAAGTAGCTACCCCATCAGTCAGAGTGCTGTCTGCTGATAAGAATGCCTTTTGGTGAATTCTCATCCAAGCGGAGAATTGCAACTGAAGCACAAAATGTGTCTGATGCCGAGCAGAAATTACAATAAGAAGCATTTTAGATCTGCGTTTACAAAAACTCAGCAAGATATTAACGCGACCTCTGGTATAATAATGACCACTTGCCCATTATTTTGGCTACCGTGGCGAGAAGAAAAGATATTGTGACTTTGAAAGAGGGGCTCCACCAGGCACTGGTGCCAATAACTTTTTTATGCAGCGTCACACAACAGAATACATTTGAGTCATCATCTTACATAGTCATTATCAAGTCATTCACAATGTTTTATTGATAAGTGTAGGGTGCTATAAAATCTGTGTTGTGGAGAACGCAGACAGAATCACTGAATCCAGACATTAAAATGGAATTCAACAATATTCAAAAATGTACTGAACTTATTAGTATTATATAAATACTGAGCAAAAATATAAACGCAACACGCAACAATTTCAAAGATTTGACTGAGTTACAGTTCATATAAGGAAATCAGTCAATTTAAATAAAATCATTAGGCCCTAATCTATGGATTTCACATGACTGGGCCTGGGAGGGTATAGGCCCAACCACTTTGCAGCCAGGCACACTCACTGGGGAGCCAGGCACAGCCAATCAGAATTCGTTTTTCCATACAAAAGGTCTTTATTACAGAAGAAAATACTCCCCAACACGTAGTCTGTGGTTGTGAGTCCGGTCGACGTACTGCCACATTCTCTAAAACGACATTGGAGGCAACTTATGGTAGAGAGAGAAACTAACATTACATGATCTGGCAACAGCTCTGGTGGACATTCCTGCAGTCAGCATACCAATTGCACACACCCTGAAAACATGAGACATCTGAGGCATTGTGTTGTGTGACAAAACTGCACATTTTAGACTGGCCTTTTATTGTCCCCAGCACAAGGTGCACCTACAGTATGTAATGATCATGCTGTTTAATCAGCTTCTTGATATGCCACACCTCTCAGGTGGATGGATTATCTTGGCAAAGGAGAAATGCTCCCTAACACGGATATAAACTAATTTGTGAACAAAATTTGAGAGAAATAAGCTTTTTGTGCGTATGGAAAACTTCTGGGATTTTTTATTTCAGCTCATGAAACATGGGGCCAAGACTTTACATGATGCGTTTATATTTTGTTCAGTGTATATTCAAGAAAACACGAGAAATAAGATAGGAAGCAATATACAGGGTCAGTTTCAATACCAAATGTACAATGTGCAGGGATAATGGTGTATTTAAGGTAGATATGTACATATACGCGGGGATTAGGAGAAAGCCTTCTGGTAGATGGAAAGGTACCCAAAATCCTTCTTAATTAAATGTTAACTACAAAGTAGCCTATGCCTACTTGGCAGAATGATAACATGATTCTTTGCATCAATCCTGTTGAATTCAAAGGGTAACTACACCCATAAATCTTAATTTCTTCAATTTTTCCCAGACCTCAAAAGCGGTCTCCTGATGTGGTTTAAGCATTGTTGTGGACATACAACATCCAATTTGGTTGTTTTTCTATTAAAAAAGTGAGATTTTGAGAGAGAAAAAACAAACAAAAAATTGGGGGAAACTAAATGGAGAAAACAGAATCAGGAATACTTTTTTAACAAAATATATAGGGCCTTAGAAGTACAATAGACTACTGAGAAGGTATTTAATAAATACTTTGCTACATCGCCCAAGCAGGAATGCGTGATCAAAATATATTTATATGCAACTTAATCCAGTGATTGTCATGAATTTTGGGTTGACATTTAGGCTATTTCTTTTATATTTTACTGTCAAAACAGGCCTCCAGAATTTTCCTTCATCTTTATGTGCACTAATAGTATATATAGGTCTAATTCAATTGGTGCTAATTCACCACCTGAGGAGATGGAAACTCAAAACACCAGATCGCTAACTCTAAATACACTACAAGAAGAAAAATTTGTGGACACCTGCTCGTCAAAAATATAATTCCAAAATCATGGGCATTAATATGGAGTTGGTCCCCCCTTTGCTGCTATAACAGCCTCCACTCCTCTGGGAAGGCTTTCCACTAGATGTTGGAAGTTGGAACATTGCTGCGGGGACTTGCTTCCATTCAGCCACAATAGCATTAGTGAGGTCAGGCACTAATGTTGGGGGATTAGGCCTGTATCACATTCTGCGTTCCAATTCATCCAAAAGGTGTTTGATGGGGTTGAGGTCAGGGCTCTGTGCAGGCCAGTCAAGTTCTTCCACACCGATCTCAACAAACCATTGTCATGCTGAAACAGGAAAGGGGCTTCCCCAAACTGTTGCCACAAGGTTGGAAGCACAGAATAGTCTTGAATGTCATTGTATACTGTAGCATTAAGATTTCTCTTCACTGGAACCTAGGGGCCATACCCCCGAACCATGAAAAACAGCCCCAGACCCTTATTCCTCCTCCACCAAACTTTACAGTTGGCACTATGCATTAGGGCAGGTAGCGTTCTCCTGGCATCCGCCAAACACTGATTTGTGTGTCGGACTGCCAGATGGCGAAGCGTGATTTATCACTGCAGATAAAGTGTTTCCAATGGCAAGGAGCTTTTCAGGCCTTCATGAGAGCCAGTTTCATCATAGCGCTTGATGGTTTTTGCGACTGCACTTTCAACGTTTTTGACATTTTACGGATTGACTGACCTTCATGTCTTAAAGTAAGGATGGACTGCCATTTCTCTTTGCTTATTTGAGCTGTTCTTGCCAAATAATGGACTTGGTCTTTTACCAAATAGGGCTATCTTCTGTATAGTACCCCTACCTTGTCACAACACAACTGATTGGCTCACACGCATTAAGAAGGAAAGAAATTCCACAAATTAACTTCTACCAAGGCACACCTGTTAATTGAAATGCATTCCAGGTGACTACCTCATGAAGCTGGTTGAGAGAATGCCAAGAGTGTGCAAAGCTGTCATCAAGGCAAGAATCTGAAATATAAAATATATTTTGATATTACAAAAAGGAGGAGATACAAATCCCATTGGCCAATGAATGGAGAAATGCCCCACCCAGCTGACTGTTGACGCATCGCATTCACGTTGTCATGCTGCGTCACACATTTTTTTAAATGTTTTATAATTTTTTATTTCACCTTTATTTAACCAGGTAGGCCAGTTGAGAACAAGTTCTCATTTACAACTTGCGACCTGGCCAAGATAAAGCAAAGCAGTGCGACAAAAACAACAACACAGAGTTACACATAAACAAACGTACAGTCAATAACACAATAGAAAATAAAAATTGAAAAATCTATGTACAGTGTGTGCAAATGTAGAAGAGTAGGGAGGTAGGCAATAAATAGGCCCTAGAGGCTAAAATAATTAAAATTTAGCATTAATACTGGAGTGATAGATGTGCAGATGATGATGTGCAAGTAGAGATACTGGGGTGCAAAAGAGCAAGAGGGTAAGTAATAATATGGGGATGAGGTAGTTGGGTGTGCTATTTACAGATTGGCTGTGTACAGGTACAGTGATCGGTAAGACGCTCTGACAGCTGATTCTTACAGTTAGAGAGGGAGATATAAGACTCCAGCTTCAGAGATGTTTGCAATTCGTTCCATTCATTGGCAGCAGAGAACTGGAAGGAGAGGCGGCCAAAGGAAGTGTTGGCTTTGTGCAATATACCAGTGCAATATACCTGCTGGAAAGCGTTCTACGAGTGGGTGTTGCTATGGTGACCAGTGAGCTGAGATAAGGTGGGGCTTTACCTAGCAAAGAGTTACAGATGACCTGGAGCCAGTGGGTTTGGCGACAGATATGTAGTGAGGGCCAGCCAACGAGAGCATAGATGTCGCAGTGGTGGGTAGTATATGGGGCTTTGGTGATAAAACGGATGGCACTGTGATAGACTACATCCAGTTTGCTGAGTAGAGTGTTGGGGGCTATTTTGTAAATGACATCGCCGAAGTCAAGAATCGGTAGGATAGTCAGTTTTACGAGGGTATGTTTGGCGGCATGAGTGAAGGAGGCTTTGTTGCAATATAGGAAGGTTGCTAAGCTAATCGTCACGCAATCCCTTCTCAAAGTCAGTGTTCCAAAAGCTATACGATATTCCAAAGCTTTACGATATTACAGAGAACAAGTTAATTATCTCACATCTTGGAAAATATTTGCAATGCTGTACTTCTTGTTCACGAACTTCATGCTAATGTTCTGTTTTTGAGCTAGCGCCCAACTGAATCCCATTCACGCCTTGAAATAGAGCTCTCGTTGTTCCAGAATCACCCAGAATGCACCGCGCAGCCCATTGACGACTTATGGGCAATGTACACAATGTGCATTAATACGACTCTAATGTAGATTCCCATATCCTCAAAATGATCTCTGTAGGAAAGCAACGTTACTCTGCTCTCACTCTGGGCAGAGAAACCGTTCATAGCTCAGTGGCAGAGACGAACTGCAAGTTGACCTCGGTGAGTAAGACTCCTAAATTGATCGTGCATTTTGTTTAGGCGATTTTACAGCTAGCTAGCTACTTTGGTATTATTGTGTGTAGCTTTGTTGTCTAGCTAGCTAGCCAGCCAGCCCAGAGAGAGAGAGAGAGCATTGCATTTTTGATTTTTCTAATGTTTCTACCAACCAACCTTCTTATAAAAACAAAATGAAACATTGGTTCACAAAAAAATTAATTCTTCACATATTAGTGTTATTTAACACGATTTAACACTGTTAATCATAGGAATTAGTGGTTTCGGGGTGGATTATCCCTTTAATACTAAGAAAATGTCTGAATCCTATTCACTAGTGCATTAGTCGACCAGTGTCCATTGGGATGCATTGACTAGTTAACCATGAGCGTGTGTATATTCATCAATTACTGCTAGGTCCAAAATGATCATACTACTTCAGCTATTATTATATGGGGTTTATTATTTCGTTTTTATGTTTTTCTCTCTGGGCATTAGTGGAAACAGTGTCATACAGTCACAAGGCCATGGCCTCAGGGTCTGTGGGCTTGGGAAATGACATTAAACATTGTCGTGTTGTGTTCTCTCTCCAGCAGCACAAAGAAAAGCAAGAAATTAACACAATGGTTAGTGAGGCCCCTGCAGCAGGGAGGCAAGGGGGGGTGGTAAGGCGGACTTACACACACACACATGCACGCACAGGCGAATGTCCACACACACACACATTAGATCTATACATACATGCACACAAACAAACACTGCTGATACCATGAGTCAAATGGACTCTGATTAGAAATGATTAGCCAAAAACTCAAACACAACAGAAACCACATCAGACAGAGCTGGTTCTACTCCAGCATTCAGAAAGAGAAAAAACAGATTGAATCTTCATTATTTTATTTTATTTCTGAAATAAACACACGTAGTTTATTTTCTGTTATTTTACGCCATTGGAAGGAGAAAAGCCTCTCAACCATGAGACCAGTGAAAATGTAGTGAGAGTGGTGGTGGTGGTGGACACAGCAGTAGCAACACACACACACACACACACAGCTGGTGGTACAGGAATAACTTGGGGTCATTAGAGTTACATAAAACACAGTAATATTTTCTGCGTTCCTTCCCTGCCAATGACAACAGTGGCGGTTGAGGGTTGCTGAGCGGTTGCTGAGCGGAGGGAGCGGCGGTAGACGATCCGAGCCAAGTCTACGAACCAGCTAGTGTGATCCAGGTCATTGGTCACCAATGATGCCTTCATGATGCCTTCAAACTCCCGGCCTGCTCTACACAGAATGCCTTTATGCAGTAGTGCCACAGTGCACATACTGCAGCAGCAAAATGGTTGTAAAAACCATGGCTTTCCTTTCAGAGGGGTTTGGAGGAATAATAAAAAGGGGGGCTCGGAGGGCAGAGAAAAAGCCCCGTCGCGTAGTAAAAATCACAGAGGACTAGTGGAGAAAGAAGCCAAAAGGACATGTGGATGGACATAAAAGCACATCTGTGATGCTTGGAGCATGGGACCGCTTCAGTCCGTGTGAAGTTATCAGCATATTATATTATAATAAACAGAGAAAACCCTGCTAAAACAAACTGCTATTTAAAATAAGCACTAATTTCCCCCAAACATTATTGAACAGAAAGTCCACTGTAACTTCTTTGTAAGTAACACTAGTTACCTTCTTGCTGGTGGAGAAACCGTGACAACAGAACAGACTTGGGGTTGCATCTCTCTCTCGCTCTCTCTCTCGTGGAGAAGGAGAGAGATGGAGAGATGGAGGGAGAGACCCAGGCATTTTGTCTGAGGCTGCGGAGGTGTTGGATGAAGGCTGATCTGACCCGCGCGGATCCGGAAGAAGTGAGAGAGGGAGGGAGAGAGAGGGGCTCCTTTGAAACCTCCGTGGCTGGCGGGCCTTTGAGCTAGGTTATGTTTCTCCCCTCCCCACACCCCCACTAACCCCAAGGAAACAATTAGATCAAATGTTTTGTGCCAGTCAGTCTCTCTCCTTGATGTATTATCAAAGGGCCGGAGAGAGAGAAAAGGAGGGAGACGGAGGAAGGAAAAAAATGAACAAGAAAAGGAATACGGTCGGTGGGACAGCAACAAACGATTCCAGCGACGGGAGAGGGGAAGGTCAGGGCGTAATTATGAGAGGTTAAACGCTTTTCCCGGCTTCGCCTGTCTAGGAGATTGAAATAAAAATGGCGGGATAGTAAAACGAGTGTGGCCCTCTACTCGGCTAACATGGAAAGGGTGTCGTGGCTGTGATCTGTACATGTTCTCTCTCTCTCTTTCTCTGTTACTACAAGCTGATCCCTTCTCAGAGGAACAGAGGGGCAGTAGTGCGCTCTGATTGGAGTGCTGAGTAACATGAGAGAGGACCTGAGGGTCCAGCTGATTGGTTGGAAATATATTCTCAGAAGGAGCGGTAAATGGTTGGAGTTAGGACGGGATATGACTGGGTGAAGCAGTGAAGCAGGGTTAGGGTCAATTCCATTTCAATTCTTCAGTCAATTGATTCAAAAATCGAATTGATCCCAACCTTTCACTGGAGTGAATCTGACAGAGAGAGGGTCCGTCCCAAACAATACAAAAACACAACGGTTACTCTACCTTTCTGAAGAGAGCGGTGAGTCTCTCGCGGGTGTTGTAGTAGACAGAGTTGACCCAGATGAGGCGGATGAGGTTGAGGATGTGGGCCAGCTTGGGAACCACCTCTCTGGGCTTGAGCTGAGCCATCTCCTCACATGGCTCCCTCAGCAGGGACAGGAAGGACAGGTTGGACTGGGCTTGGAGAGAGCCATCCTAGAAACACAGACATGGCGTCTCAAATGACACCCTATTCACTACGTAGTGCGCTACTTTCAACCAGAGCCCTAGTAGGGAGTGGAGAGGTAGGACTTGGAAAGAGGGTATTGGTTTGAGGTGAACTTTGGTGAGCTGAACTCAATTTCAATGACTTATGAATAGACTAATCTACAGTGTCTGAATTCAGAATTCCTGCATAATCAGGAAATATCCCATCTCTGCTCTATGCATGCTAGCCTGGTCCCAGATCTGTTTGTACTGTCTTGCCAACTCCTATGGTCTCTGTCACACCAGGAGTTGGCAAGACAGCACAAACACTGGGACCAGGCTATCTGTACGCTTTCTCTCCTGTGTGTGTGTGTGTGTGTGTGTGTGTGTGTGTGTGTGTGTGTGTGTGTGTGTGTGTGTGTGTGTGTGTGTGTGTGTGTGTGTGTGTGTGTGTGTGTGTGTGTGTGTGTGTGTGTGTGTGTGTATCTGCTTGGCACCTGGATCTGCTTGGCCAGCTTGCAGAAGGGGGGTACGTAGGAGGACTTGGAGAGCTGCAGTGTGGTCAGGACGTGACGGACCCCGGGCTTCTGCAACTGCTGGCTGATCCCAGAGAGGTCGGCACAGCGACTCCTCCAGAAGGAGATCTCCTCCAGGGGTCCAGAGCTGTCCCCCGTCTCCACCGTCTCCTGAGCATTCAGCACCTCCTTGATCTGACGGGTCCAGTGGATCATCACCACTGGGGAGGGGAGAGGGGATGGGGACAGAGGGGAGGAAAGGAGCAGAGAAGGGACGGAGAAAGGAGAGGGAGCGGACAGAAGACGGCAGGGCAGTTGGGTTAGATGAGGGTGAGGATAACAGAGGCAGGTACATTAGGAGTAACATGAATTGGAAAGTGAAAATGTTGTGATATTTATGACAATACGCCGCCGCCAGCTTCACACACACACACACACACACACCCTCCCCCGCCCCAGGCTTACTCTCCAGTCTCTGCACCAGCTCCTTGTCCTTGCTGGCCACCTCCGGGCTATGCTGCAGGGCCTCCATAGGGATATAAAGCACTGTGTTGCCCACCAGCTTGAACCTGGTGTCTGCACACACACACACACACACGCACACACACACACGCACGCGCACGCACACACGCACACGCACACGCACACACACACACAAACATTAATATACGAAACGCCATCTAATCATATTACGGTGTTGACAACAATGCAGATCAAGCATTCGGAAGCGTTCGTATATTCCAAGAAATACAACCATTTTAAATGGACTTCCTAGAAAACGCCTGGCGTTGTATATCTCCAGAATAGAGTGTTAAGGACAACGAAGGTAGCTAATGGTTCAACACTGTAACGTGTTCCTCTCCGTCACGTAGACGACGCTCAAATATCTAGCACATCGACACGAACCAGGGCAAACCAACGTTCACTACTTCTACTGTAGCCCACCGAGTAGAAGTTAGCAGTTCCCCGCATCTCTCACCCTGCACCTCAAACATGTCCCACCACTTGAGCGCGAAATGCAGGAGTGAAAGGTTGACCAAAAACAACTACAATGCAGAGAAACATGAAAGAAAAATGGTTTGAATGAACGAACAAGTGGTTGGTGGGTCCAGAGTGCATTGGCCTGATAAATGAAGAGATGAAAGAGAACAGGGTCGGAGTATCAGTGCGAACCAGAGACTCTGGCTGTACTGCCTCTTGACTGGGAGGATAGTTAGGAGACACACATACACACACACACACACACACACACACACACACACACACACACACACACACACACACACACACACAGACACACACACAGAGCAAGACTGGAAGCACAACAGAGAGATGCTCTGGCCTTTACGGGAAGAGTAAGAACACAAAAACAGAAGGAGAAATAATGAGACAACTCAGAGCAGCGAAGGTGAACAAAACCGCTAAAGAGCAATGTTGTTTTGGGTGTGTGTGTTTTGGGTGTGTGTTTTTGGGTGTGTGTGTTACGGGTGTGTGTGTGTTTTGTGTGTGTGTGTCTGCTTGAATCCATGTGTGTGTGTCTGATTGGGAACCTTTCGTGGATAAGTACCTATACATGTCTGTGTATAGATATAGATGTTGTTGTGCTTTGTGTATTTCTATGTATCCAGTTAGTTGACCTTTGGCAGACGGGAGTGAATGGATGAAGACACAGAGGTAAAGCTTTGCCTTCTGGACAAATGCATCTGCTTCCTGATTGCTAGTGCGGCGTGCCAGGCGTGGGTGAAACTTGTAGACCAGAGGCCATATTACCTGGGCTGTCCTCGCCTCTCACCTCAATTACATATTTATGTAGTACATGTATTAAAGGCATCATCTGCAGTCACAGTGGTTGCATAGGTCGCGTCTCAAATGGCACCATATTCCCTATGTCGTGCACTGCTTTTGACCAGTGCCATTGGGATCTGTTGAAAAGTAGTGCACTATATATGGAATCGGGTGCCAATGAGACGAACACAATTATTTGTTTGGCTCAGTAAGTTTTACATGTCGATATCTCGCAACAAGGAGAATGTTGTTGAGTTTACCCTGGAGGAATGGTATCCTTGAAATGTTTCATTTTTTCTTAGGTAATTGACTGAATATGATCCATAAAATTAGTTAGGGGGAAGAGAGAAAAAAACAAAGAATGAAAGTACTACTGTCAGAATTTAATATTGCCCAAACCGTTGGCTGATTATCCCACGAGTCTGACTGAGCTGCTGCTTCAGGTGAAGAGTGTGTGTGTGTGTGTGTGTGTGTGTGTGTGTGTGTGTGTGTGTGTGTGTGTGTGTGTGTGTGTGTGTGTGTGTGTGTGTGTGTGTGTGTGTGTGTGTGTGTGTGTGTGTGTGTGTGTGTGTGTGTGTGTGTGTGTGTGTGTGTGTGTGTGTGTGTGTGTGTGTGTCCCAGAGTACGTGTGTGTACGTGTGTGACTCTGACTGCACTGCGTGACTACACTTTTACTCAGAACCTTGACCATTTTACTCAGAAGAAGAATAAGGCACCAATAACACAATAAGACTCTATAGGCTGCTACAACACATGAAAGAACAACTAAATCAACCGTGAAGCATGAAACAGATCAATGTTTTGCTGTCAAAGCAGTCGTTTTGTCAAAGGGAAAAATGGAGTGTAATCTTCATTGTTGTTGAGGTTCTCTCTCAGAATTTTTTTTGTTTTATTTTAGGTCTGAGCTGGTCACTTTTTAGATACATTAGTGCAAAGAGGCTGCTCATGGGACCTCATGGGGAGAGAGAGGGGGATGAAATAGACAGAAGTGGAGGTGAAAGAGAGGGGGATAAGGTGTGGAGGGTTTACAATAAATGAGAGAAAGCGGGACTCCTGTGGAGCTGGGGAGGAAGAAGCGCGGGTACTGTGTGACAACTCTGGGCGGCGCTGTGGTGAAGTGGCGCACGTGTGGAAGGCTAACGCTAGGTGGCGCTGTGACGACTCGAGGAGCCACCTGTGACTTAGCAGCACCTACCTGTGAGGTTTGTGAGGAAGCGATGCATGTGGGCGGAGTAGTTGTTCTTGATGCTCTCGGGCCAGGCGGTGCTGAGGGTGACCTGGGGGGCGTGCACTCCGTTCATCATCCTCAGCAGGCTCTCGGTGGCGTTGCCCCGCACCGTACCAAACTGCACCGTGCTCTCAAACGTCTCCTCGAGGATCAGACCACCATCAGAGCGGACGAAGAAGGCCAGCTGGTCTACCACCTGTAAGGAGGGGGGAGAGGGGAGGAGAGGAGCACCAGACAATGGTTGGAAGAAAGAAGAGGGGGTGTGGAGAGGCAGGAAACACAAGTGGGTTATAAGTTTGAACACATTAGCGAAAGATGTAAAAATACATAATTCAATTCTGCATTCTCTCATTCTCCTTTGTGTTAGGAGGAGGAAACTAACTGGTGTAGTGGCGCCTGAAAACGTAGACATTTTTCTTCTCTTTTAGACGGTGCTTGGTATTCAGGGACGTCATTATCTCAATCTACAAAGCTCCAATCATTTGTAATAATAATAATGCACTGACGGTGCAATACGAGGAAGGCGCTCAAGGAAGAATCTCTACCTTGTTCTAACTGTGTGTGAACAGGGCTAGGGCTGGGGCAGTAGCTACCTGAGATCTCTACTTAAGGATATCTACTTTGGGGCAAATCCTAACATTCATTCAACGAAAGTCTCCTATTGACATCAATGTATGGCGAAGTGGAAATTCGACTCAAGTGAAGGTTATGATTTGACCCAATATGAGCGGTTATCGAGGCTGTACCTGAGATGGCATGGCGTACTCCACCCGGAGGCCATCGTAGGGGTCTGGGTAGACCACTAGGGTCCTGTTGGAGCTGTCCATGATGAACTTATCCAGGGCTTTCTCGTTCTCCTCTGACCAAGGCAGCTTAGACATGCCAGTCAGAGCCACGCGGTTTTTAAACAGCGTCCTCTGGAGAGGAAAAAAAGGGAAAGGTGAAAAACTTAAAACAAGAAAACAATCAATCAATCAAATGTATTCATAAAGCCCATTTTACAACAACAGTTGTCACAGAGGTTCTCACTAATGTCACTGAGTAGCAACATACCCCTCCACCATCCGGTCTTCCTCAACATGCAATTCCAAACCCCCAGAAGCGTTTTCAATAATAACAACACACAGTATCATTTCTTTATGGAGAGGACAGAGGAGAAACAGCTAGCCTACCCCCAAAATCTGTTATTAGTACCCAAATATATCATGGTCATATTACCATGCGGATAGATACAGGGCTGTGGTGCTCTGCTCTGCTGTCTTGTAATGTAGAATATGTTAGCAGGCAGACTGTGTAGCGGATGGGAGTTAGATCACTAACACTGTAGCTACACCACCCCCGCCCCCTACGCTCCACAGCTGCTGCCATCTTCCACAGGGCTACGGTCACTGCATGGAAATGCCATCTCTGTGTGTGTGGGTGGGTGTGTGTTCAGAGTGGTAATTAATGATATTAATTCAATTGATGAGAGAGACAGTGACTGTGCAGGTTCACTGACCAGCTGCTCACAAATCACCTCCTCTTGTTCCCCACAATTATACCATTGTGTCCAATAGACTGAAACTGTCTTTTGACGTTTTGTAGTGTGTGTGTGTGTGTGTGTGTGTGTGTGTGTGTGTGTGTGTGTGTGTGTGTGTGCTAATCTGCAATGGAGACACGGTGTAATTTGATACCATCGTGTGTAAGTCTTCTGATGCTACATTGTATTTGACAATCAATTCATTACTGTTGACAGGACATTCGCTATAGGGGGATACAGTATCATGATGGATTTACCAGGCCCACGGTGTACGTGTCCACTTCTTCTACGGTCACAGCCGTTCCTTGGCTGCTTTCCTCTTGAATCTCCTCTGTGCGTCACACACACAGGCAAACGCACGCACGCGCAATACACACACACACACACACACACACAACACATTTCAATAAGGATATGTAATTACTGCGACAGGCCGACTCACGATTTTCATAACTACATCTTATTTTCTGTATTGTCAAGATAATCTCTGCTATTTTCTTTTCTGTCATTCTGGGGGGTGCAGTCATTACTTTCCGCAGTCTTTCTCTTTTATTTAACCTTTAATTGACTACGAGTTCAACGCCGATAAACGTCTGCTCCTGTAATAACTTCATGACATAATTTAGACATTTCGGATAAAAGTATCTGTTGCAAAATCTATTTTATGCCTTGTCATTTGAATAACCTTTTGGCAACCGAATCAATGAGTGTAAAAATAGCTAATTGAGTCATTTGGATCGTTTGAGCAGTGAAGACAACAAGCTGCATGGTTGCATGGTTCCTGATGACATGTTCAGCAGGGCACAACCTTCTCAGGTAGAAATACATTATGGAGAACGGACTGACATGACAGATCGCGTATGCTTCCAGATGACGTGGAGAAAAGGAATCATTTCCTGCTGTTGTTGTCTCATGTCACTCCTCCATCAACCAAACTGCCTTGCAGGACGTGGAACTCATATTCACGTTGAAATATTGAGCGCCCGCCATTCAAATAATGTAAACAAATGTTTAATTTTTTTATATGTCACTGCACTTTCATATGACTCTCAGTGAAACTGGCAGAACAACTAGCTAAAAATCTTATTTTTTTTAACGTGTGACAGTGTTTAAATAGTGAGGGGGGGGGGAAAACGGTTGCTATTTCCTGCACAAATTCTGTGCAAGGACATTGGTTGCCAGTGCAGTGACTTGATCAGCTGTGTAGCTAACTGTTGTTTTAATGTCAATGGTTGTTGCTAGCTAGCTTACTGACGCAGCCGGCTAGCTCGTTCTTCACTGACATGAAAAGCATGCTTAGCCTGTTTAAACTACCCTGAAGTTGTAGACATGCAGCTCCACAATTAAGAGGAACTGACTGTTATCTTAAAGCATTTTTTCAGTCAAAGATGATTTCAGTGAGTGGCTCAGCTGTTGCTGGACACATTTATGCTAGCCTTTGTGCCCATAGTCAAATTTCAAAAATAATCCTGAGCTAGATGTAAAATGGGCCGACTTCTTCACCAAAAAACATCGGCATTATTGACAGATGTTTTGTTTTAGCTTAGATTCATTTAGACTGTTTTGAGGCAGAAATGGGGTCCAGCAACAGACGATGTGGCCTAGGTAATATTTGTGAACGTTAGACAGCCCATTGTAGCCGGACTACTCTTCATCTATCCCACTGTCCGTTGCGAGAAACGAGACAGATCAGTGCAGGCGGAATGGACACGCTGTCTGATGTAAGACAATGGCAAGCTGCTCTATACGCAATACAATATTTCTACGTGCAACGTTTATAGCGTTGATCGCACCCACCTGAACATGAGCCTGGTTGCGTGACATGCTAGACTAGTTAGTATATAGAGTCCAGGTTTGGTTATGTTATCCTGGTCTACGATCTCTTTGTGTAATCCTGCCAACTCTATTGCTGTCCTTCTCAAGGCAAACATGTTCGGTATGACAATGAGGAACTTAATGTAGCAGGCGTTTCTTTCTTTCTGATCATGACGATATATATTTTTTTGTTGTAAGGGATGTTCTCTTCTGCACTGTTCAACCAATCCAGTAAATGTGGAGGAGGAGTTAAGAGTGTCACCGTATTAAAGTCCAAAAGCGGACATCGCATCACAGGCTCTCTTTCCATTTCCCCTAAACACCGGATGCATCCTGTTGTTCCGACCCAGCAGAGGGTGGACAATGAGTGACAAGGAGTTGGCACGATAACACAAACAGACTTCCTGGCACTCAGGTTTGGTTATGTCTCCTCTAGGCCTTTACCTCCAGGCTGCGTCTCCTTGTCTTCAGGCAGGCTCTCCTCGGGAGCAGGCGTGATGCTCTGGTTCTTGGCCTTTTTGCTCTTACCAGAGCTGGAGCGCTTGGACTTGCCCGAGGACTTGCCCGAGCGGGGCGTCTCTGGGTCCGCCATGGCCAACGAACCAGCCGCTGATGTTTGTCGTCAGCTGTAGAGGAGAGGAGAATAAAAAAAGAAAGATATACTGATACACTGACTCAGTAAAGGTGAATAAACAGAGCCTTTAAGTCCCCTCCATAGGAAACCCTACTCCCTCTGAGTCAGAGGGGTTGGGTTAAATGTGGAAGACACATTTCAGTTGAATACATTCAGTTGGACAACTGACTAGGTATCCCCCTTTCCCTAGGACAATCTGGTGGTCCAGCCAAGGGAGTAAATGCTTGCAAATTTGTGTGAGACAGACAGTCCTGCTGTCTGGAGGAAACATCTGAGACAAAAGTAATAAACTCAAAACGGCAACAGGTTCATGAACTATTTATCTATCTGGGGCTGATATCCCCTCTCTGGTTTAGCCAGCCACCTCACTTGTCAAAGCTGGCAGGGTGACCATGTCTTTATTAAAACTTTGATTAAGTTCCCAAGTTGTCCGTTTCTAAGGGCTGTAGCTATGTAATAAAAGAGACAGGTTATTGAGGAAAGAAGAGAAAGGGAGTAATAAAAAGAAAGTTAGCAGAAAACCCTTTGAAATACACCCTCCCTTTAGATGTGAAATGGGAGGGAGCAGGTAAAGTTGACAGTGATCAATAACATTAATATAGACTGAGTCTGCTTCTGGCAGAGATGAACGAACTGTTAGGGATACAGTACTGGGATTTAATGTCAAACAGTGGACGGTTATTGCAGAGGAAAGCCACCAAGAATTGTCCCAGTTGGAGTTAACGAGTGTCAGTCAAGTGAGCATAAAAAATGCTTAGCTACTGTATATTGAACATACTGTAGCTAGCTAATGTAACTTGATACACATTTCTTTCTTTATAAGCTCGTCATTATTTTATTGCAGGATGGGTTTGCCTCTGAAGGCATGATAAATCCATAATTTCCTTTCCAAAATTGTACATTTCTATATTGAGTAGAATTACTTTTCAGCATTTCACTAGCTAGCTGCAGACCAAATAGAGTTAGCTAACAACGGTAACGGTAGCTACAGTAACGTCGCTAGCTACTTGACAACCACCTTACCTTCCGTCAGGTAATAACTGTCTGCAACTCCACGTGTTTAATGATTTACCTAGCTATAACACCTACACCAATACTGTTCATTCTTACATGCTCTAAAACCACTAGATACGAAATGGCGTGATAAAATAGTTTTGAAGTAAACTGGCTAGACAACTTTATCGGTTTCTTCGATGGTTGTTGTCTCCACTCTCCGGCTTTGTAGAGGCGCGCTTGTAGACACGTCTCCATAGAAACGGCACACGAGAGGGGGTTGCTTTGCACGTGTTCCACATGCTCGTACCCTTTCTTGTTGCAGTCGCACCTCACGAGAAGACAAGCCCTCTACACTGATGGGATGTGAGCTTTCATGTCCCAATTTGCTGATAACGAATGATTTCCAATTGATTGTACGGTAACGTTATCAATATGTTATCTCGTCATCATGATAATTAGGCTACCCCATTCTGATGCAGATGTAGGAAAGGTTCGTGGAAAAAAATATGCGCGTACAAATTCAGATAAATAGCCATTAGAAATACCATATCACATTGATTTCATTATCAAACAGCACAGTGAGAAATCCGGCAGGTGTGGCAGAGAATAATTACTGAGTGAGCATGCCATGTTTGAGTGAATACAACCAACTGTCACTACACATTTTACAAAATCACGGTAGGCCAACCAAGTGAATGCTAATTTTAAAATTGATCAGCATTAGATGTGTCACTTTCTGTAGCGAAAGTGACACATGACATTCCTGTTGATAAAAACAATACATATTATGCTTTGAAAGAGAATCTGACTCACTGCAGGGAGAGTCCCTGGGATGCCAAGGCTTAGCCATTGAAACATTTTGATTTATGAATGTTAAACTGGACTGGACATATCCAATGTAAACATTGCTAACTGGGAAAAATCAAGGCCATGGGGGCATCTACTCATTTAAATATAACAAAATACATCCTTACTGTAGTAGGCCTATTCACTGTCTGAATTCCTCTGTTGCTCTCCTCCAATGTATCAATCATGTAAGGATGGAGTGGCATATTGGATAGGGAAAAATAAACTGTAGGCCTACCCAAAGAACCCTCTCAAATGTCAACATGTAATTCCTAAGAGGATGAAACAAGTTTGAAACACATTTTTCCAGTCTAACAAATCTGACTTTCACTTTTCACCATTTTCCACATCCACAAGTTTTTAAAATGGACAAGGCGAAAATGGACAGGCACCAGTAAGATTCCTTTCGATTCGTTGACCCTTGAGGATCACACAGCCATAGTGAGCCACTTGCTTTTTACACGAAAGGGTAAGTACCACGTCTGGGATTCCTCGAGACGGAGAGTGCACTCCTTCAACCCTTTCTTGTGCATCAGGAAATGGGCCCAGGCAGCTCAAAGCTGAACCTTGACAAAAAGCAGCAGGGGAGTTGAAGTTCATGGCCCGCTATTTCTATTTTTTATTTATTAAAAAATATATATATTAAATTTTAAATTCCCTAAACCCCTTCATATGTTATGTTGGAAGCTTTTGCCTGTGATAATGTCACTCAACCCCATAACGCATTCAACTCAAATACTTTTCTATTCTACGCACAGATAGTCTGATATCTAGAAACACGGCTGTGCTCTGTGGCCTCTCTCAGAGAGAGAGAGAGAGAGTTAACTGTTCAGTCTTTCTATGCTGTCTTGGAAACATCTACACAAACATAAATTTTCTTGAAGGTGCAATGCATCTATTGATTAATCGTGCTGTAGCTCTAGCACCAGAGGAAATGGAGGAATACAGTCTCAAGACACGTCAAAAGAAACAGAATGATACAGCTGTACATTTAAAACACATTTAGAGCTGTGTCGGTATTTGACTCAATGTGCCTTGAGATTTGACTGCATCTCAGAAGGTAACTAAATACACTATTTTGAGAGGTCATATTCCTCACAGTCTGTGTGTGTGTGTTTGTGTGTGTGGGGCTAGGTTGGTTGGTGCAACTGCTCTCTGCTAGCTGCTTTTGAGCAGAACGTGAAGTTGAGTCAGCAAGAGGGCTAATGCAGGAGTGAGCAGGACTGATGTACACACACACACACACACACACACAACAGCCCGCAGGCTCATCAGCCTCCTGTCAATGGAGCCTTGTGTTTACTCAGCCACTGCTCTTTATACCTTATACTGTACATTACTACTGCAGTGAGGCTTAGTCAGCCCACACACAGCCAGAACAACAGCAAACTGTTATATAAGAGATAAACAAAAATGGGTTTGTTTACCTGTGTTCCTGTTAGACTATGGTTTGATTTAGGGCCGAGTTTTTCCTGGCCATGTGATCTGAGACTGATCAAGGTAAACTCTGGGTGCTGGCCCTGGGTCAAGCGGCCAGGAGAAACTCTGGGACCTGGGTCACGCGGTCAGGAGAAACTCTGGGCCCTGGGTCACGTGGTCAGGAGAAAAACTCTGGGCGCTAAATCTTGACTGTGCAGCCCTGTACTTCGGAATTAGTAGCTTAGCAAAGCAGTAGTAGTGCTGTGTTACAATATCAGATACTTCACAAATGTGCATTAGCAGGCCACAGGATGGTTTCTGAGCAGCATATTACATGACCCCCTAACAGGACAGATGTTTCTACCCATTTTCACGTTTACCCCCCAAGAAACTGAAACATATTTCCATTTTGGTAACAAACATTGCAGGCCCTCCAGAAGTAATAATGCCGTCTTGGATGTCTGTGTGACTAGCAAAGCACTAAGGCATCCATTGGAATCAGCAGAAAACGAGAGGCTAAAACGTTTTAATAAAACATACCTACACACAGAGACACATTCTGTTTTAAGATGAATGGCAAGGAGAGAGTCCTTTCCCCCCCATTCGTTCGTTCTATTTCTCAATAATTCATTTTTGTCAAGATGAAAAGAAGGACGTATTTCCCTTTGCTTGTTTTGGAGCCTTTGGGACGGGAAGTTTGTTGGGTAAGTGTAGCAGCCATAGAGAGCCAAGGGGGCTAAGGGTCCTTCTAGGCCCTCATTATCAGTTTGCAATTTGTCTAGACTCAAAGCTCACTATCTTGATGTGTGTTCTAGCCTCTAAAGCTAGTTTCATAGACCTCTGAAGCTCCAGACTAGCCAATCTAGTTTAGTGTGAGGATGATTCATTAGATTTTTTTTTTTAACGCAGCACTCTGTCTATATCACTGCTGCCTGCTGTCAACAGTTGTTGTTGTCTCAACTCAATTGGCAACAATTGCCTATGTGCCCTCAATTAACTGCTCTATCAGTGCTAAATGCAGGTGTGGGGATTGAGAAATGCAACGCAAAATTGAAAAATAACAGATTTGTTGACATGGAAAATGAGGAGCTGTCTCGCTGAAGCGTTGGGGGATGAAAGGCTAACAATATGCAGTGCAGCAATGTTTCATGCTATAAAAAAAAAAACGAAAAACGGCCCACTCAATTGCATGCAACATAGCCATCTCTTAGCAGTTGATAGTTTTCCTTCACACACACCCTGCACTATTGTGATACATCGAAAAGAAATACGAATTCATATAACACTGACGTTGACATCAATAGTCCATAATAAAATGAGCTACATTAAAGTTAACTGGTTGGTCTCCAGAGATTGGTTACAACTTTGTGACACAATGCTAAATCCCTGGCCTCCATTGGTCCCGATGGAATTAAAAGGTTAAAAGGTTCCTGGTCCCACTGTGTTGTTGACAGCAGTTCTGGCTCATTAGAGACATTAACATTAAGCCAGGCCCATCAATAACCACTTGGCTGAGCGATCACTCTTCTCAGAACACACAAGGACACACACACACACACACACAGGAGCACACAATCATATCTATCACACACTGACACACAACAATCGTTCCTCCAGTAGACGCCCAGGGGACCAGGGGAGGGGGTGCCTCTAGCCAGCTTATCTGGCCCACAGAGAGCACCCTTCATCTGCCCGCCACGCCACCTGGTCTGCCTACCTCCGCCTGTCTCCTGGAATGACTCAGGGTGTTTCAGTGTCTCCGTCTGTGATTGTTAGAGTCCTGTTGTTGTTAAAGTCTGTCAACTGGTGCCGGATCGGTTTGTCAGAATGTCAGCTTGTTTGTCAGTTTGTTACTGTGGACTCTCTCACCAGTGACAAGAGAGGACCAGTGTGTGTGTGTGTGTGTGTGTGTGTGTGTGTGTGTGTGTGTGTGTGTGTGTGTGTGTGTGTGTGTGTGTGTGTGTGTGTGTGTGTGTGTGTGTGTGTGTGTGTGTGTGTGTGTGTGTGTGTGTGTGTGTGTGTGTGTGCCTCTGTCTGTCTGTCTGTCTGTCTGTCTGTCTGTGTGTACCAGTCTCTCTGACTTAGTATTTTCAGTATTTCTGTCCATTACTATCATTCATGTGTGCCGTAAGAGGGGGTGTTATTCGTCAGTGTAAAGACGTGACAGCCAGCTAGTCGCAGCCTGATAATGTGTCACAGTGAGTGGCAGTGCCAGTCTCAATGGGCCAGTCAGTCAGCCTACAAAACACAATGTCTAACTGTCTGATAGTCGGCTGGGTTTTGTGAATGTGTGTCAGAGAGAGAGAGCCGAGAGAGAGAGAGAGAGAGAGAGAGAGAGAGAGAGAGAGAGAGAGAGAGAGAGAGAGAGAGAGAGGGGCAGATTGTCAGTCCCAACTGCAACAGCATGTGTGTCTGTGAGTGCAGCGAGAGAAAGAGATTCTGAGTCTGAGGGGCCAATAATTGTCATGTAGTCTCCGGAGGTCCCACTACAGCTCATCATGCAGGGCGGGCCCCCAAGCCTGGTCCAGGGCCCCCATCAGTAGCAGGGCCCCTGTAGTGTTGTCCCTCACCAGGACCATGAAGGAGTGGTCGGCGTAGAACAGCTTGGGCTTCTCCACCTTCTCGCCCCCCAGTTCGGTCGCTCCCTCCCCAGCCTCAGAGCCCAGCTCCAGGGAGGCCCAGTGAAGGACAGCCCCTAGATGGAGCCCTTTCCTCTCTCTATGGCCCTAGGCCACAGAAGCCCCAGAGAAATCAGCGGCCTTCTGGTCCCAGGCTTCGGTCAGGCCCAGTGTAGACAGCTGTTTCTGTGTTCAACATAAACCAGAGAGAAAGACAATCAGTACTTTGGACATGGACTGACACAAAACTCAATTAAATTCCCCAACTACAACCTCCTAACTCTCCTCGAGAACATGTCCCGCGTCAGGAGACACCATCTCAGGGCGTCTGCTTCCCTCGCTGCTTAATTATGCAAGCAAAGTCCAAACAATGTGGAGTGGAAGCAGATTTAAAAATGTCATGATGCAATGACATACGGCGAGCGAGGAAAAGAAACCCTGCCATCTTCCAAAGTCGCAAATCGTCAAAACAAATATAAACAAAACAAACAAAATGTACAGTCTATCAAAACCAAAATATTTTCTCCCAAATTCAATCAAACGCTGACGGATGACCTTGTTGCGACGTGTCGGTACAAACGCGATGTCTGGAGCTGCCGTGTGTGTGTATCGTAGAGGCGGGCAGGGAAGTGTCCCATGAATAATGTACGAAGGATGGTTCTATGACTCGTGACCTCACCATGCAGCCACCTCCTTTGTTGTGCCTTTCATATGAATTCCAACAGGAAGATGCAGCATCGTCACGGTGACAGCTAGTTTTTACTTCCACACGCAGAACAGAGGACCACTCACACGCCATATGACAGGCTACCACAGAGGGTAGCAGGGGGAGGGAGGGTAGGTCGAGGGGAGGCAGAGGTGCGTAGGGGGGAGAAAGAGGGCAGGGAGGGGGTACAAGCCGAGGGAGTTCGAGGGCGAGGACGGAGAAGTGAGTGAGGATGCTGTTTTCGTGCATTCTGGGTAGCCTGTTGTGAACACGACCACCTTTGCTGAAAATGATTCGCAATCTAATCTTTTCCCATCTGACAGTTCACTATACGAACCACAGACAATTTGATATTATTCACATAAAGCAAAACATTTATACCAGACTTTTAGCAGTTAGGTTTTGAAAGTGATTTTCATGCCTCCATGAGACTCAATAGAAAGGAGACTGTTCTATAGGAAGTAGACGTAGCAGTAAGAGAGGGCTAGTTATTCATAGGACAGGGACCTTGTCAGTTTGTGTCACCTGCTTTAATGTGGACAACTGGATCCACTGCTTCCATTTAACACGATGCGTGTCCCTGTTCTGTTCCCCCCCTCCTGTGCTCTCACGGCCTGTCCACACACACGTACACACACACAGACGCACACACACCTCCCAATCTGTCTGCTTGAGGTCATGGTCAACATGCCCTTGAGACGGACAGTGAGAGAGTCCCTGTTTTTCTGCTCACCACCCCCTGCTCTCTAATGCACTTCTATTGTCCTCATCTATTATTCGTCCCTTCTTCTCCTCTCTTCCGCCCTCCACCACTTCATCACTGTCTCTCGCCGCCGCTCTGCCACCTCTGTGGCATCCACATCCCTCATCCACATCCCTCATCTGCCCCTCCTGCCTCTATTTTATCCTGCTCTGTCTTGCTCCCTCCATTTGTCACTCACTCTTTTTCCCTTTCTCAGGTCATCCTTCTCTTTTTGGACGTTCGCTCCCTTGTTTACATCGCTCTCCCTCCCTCTCTTTCGCCATCGTCAATCATTCCAAGGTTCTCTGGTGCCTTATCTTCCAGTTAACAGAAATAGACTTAAAACTAGTGAATAACCACACTTCTAGGAAGACAAATGTTCTACACACCACGGTTAACAGCCTGAAGAAAGGGAGAATTCTCCTAGACGTATCCCAGATCTGTTTGTACTGTCTTGCCTACTCCTATGGTTATTGTCACCCATTGGCAATACAGATTTAGGATCAGGTTACCTCTCCTCCTGCTCCTTAAATAACTGCATGTAAAGTTCTCTCTTTTAAGAGGAGGATGTCAGTTAGTCCCTGTTGGCCTGACCGTAAACAGCCTGTTTCCACGGCAGCAGCTAACATGGGCACCGTGTCTCACCACTGTCGTACTGACACCAGAAATTACAGTCACACAGTGACATTAGCAGGCAACTTCATGTGACTCCCATATAAATAGACCACCACTTTCTCTTGTCTCTTCATCTCTCCCTCCCTCCCTCATCAACCGCTCCTTCCATCCAGCGGAGAGCCTAAGCTCATTCCGGTGGAAGACAAAAGCTCAGAGGGGCTCTGTCTGTTGTTAATGTTTAAACTGTAAGCGTGGCTGTCGCACTGTGGTACGGCGGTACGGGCGACACTGGTTCCCTAGGGCCAGGGCAGGGCTCCAGCAGGCATGCGATGGGGAGATGTAGGGCACTACAGCAGAAATGTGACCTTCTGGGAGCTCTGTTGAACTATATCTATGAGATGTCTCCACAGCCATTGTTTTCTGGTGTGTGTGTATGTGTGTGTGTGTGTGTGCATATCATTGTCCATTGAGATCTGCTTTCGCCAAGCTATTAGAAGACAATTTATGCTAAAGGCATTGTCAGTACCCGTTCACTATGCAGGATGGGCTCCCCCTGACTCCGTTTCCTCCTTATCCCAGAGCTCTCACTTCGCCTTCAGCGCTGTCTGAGTCTTGGAAGCGTGGCAACTCTCTTGTGTGGTGTGCTCGGTATCCAAATTAATTAGTCGGACGATTGAGGAGAGTAAGTGGCTGCTGGATGAGCCTTTGGATGACAGAGTTGAGAGGCGAGGAGCGGGGCGAGTCAGGCCTGGGAGGGCGAGGAAATGAGGGGAGTCGGATGCAGCTGTAAAGGGCCATAGTCTTCTCTCTGCTGGTATTTAAAGAGATGGAGAGGGATAGAGAGGGCTCGATGGGCCCCATGTGATAGAGAGTGACAGATGAAGAGAGGACGAGGCACGATAGAAAGAGAGATACGGGGGTTAAGGAGGAGACCGTGAGCGGAGGGATGGTTGTTCTAACAGCCAGTCATCTCTTGCCTGACTCTGCTTGCACAGCATCAGTTGCTATGGGACTAGCCTGATTTAACAAAGGGTAAATAAATAAACATACACTCAGCTCACGCTTTCATTTCCCCCTTTCTCCCATTTCTCCCCTCTCTATCCTTCACTCCTCTGGCATATTCTACCTCTCCTTTATGTCTTTCTCCCTCTGTTCGCTTCTCTTTCTTCAGCCAACCTTGCTTTATAATTCATCGGAGGGATGCACAATCTCCCATCATGCTTAACAGCATAAACAACAATCTAATTAAAAATATAAAACAAAAAGGGTTGCATAATGCATGGACGAGAGCGGTGCAACACACACACACACACACATGCGTGTCCTGCGTTTTGGACGTCTGTAGTGGCGGAGCACGTGGGAATACAGAAGTTATAGAACGCGTGTGTGTGTGTCATTGTCAGGAGTGGCTCAGCCCACAGAGACACATGTTTAATTCAACCCTATAAAGAAAGTCAAAGCTCACCTCAGGACACCCTCTTGAAAGCCTCAAAGCTCCTCTCACTCTTAATCAGCAGCCCCCTCCCTTCCTCCCTCCATCCGCCACTTATGTCTTATTTACATGGCCCTCTACCTCTCCTCACTCCTCTCCTCCGCTCTGTCGATACCTTCTCTTATTCATCCTTCCCTCTCATCCCTCCATACCTGGCCTCCATCCCCTCGTTCATTTACATTGCCCTCTATACCTCTCCTCTACCTCTCCTCTCCTACACTCCTCTGTCGATACCTTCATTTATTCATCAGGAGAGGGGTGGTAGGGTTGGGGGGAAATATATGATAAAAAATAAGGGATTTTAGAAATGATGCAAACAGTTATTTTGATAGAAACCCCAATCTATCTGCAGTATTAAAGCTGATATACACCTTCAAATAAAAATACAACGATTTAAAACTAAATTCATCCCTCTCTCTCATCCCTCCACCACCTTGTTCGTTTACATGGCCCTCTACATCTCCTCTACCTCTCCTCCGCTCTCTCAATACCTTCTGGGTAAATCCATTTGAATTCAGTCACTTTTTCAACAGCATCCCTTTTGAATTAAACAAAACTTTCCGTACATGTTTTCATCACTGGACATATAAACGGTTGCGTTTTAAAAGCTTACAGTGTGGTCAAACTATTTTCTTATTTCTTGAAAAAAAGTTTTAAAATATATATATATATATATTTAGTTTAGTTTATTAATTCGACCATTTAAAAAAACAAGCACACATAAAACTTAAAAGCCATACATGCACATGAATAAAATCATCGAGGATAACACACAATAAAGTCTGGGACTTATTTCCATTGTGGTCCTCTTGAGACAAGATGGCTATACAAGATCAAACACAGTATGGCAGTGAAATAATTAAACAAAAACAGAGAAGAAGAACATTTATCTCATCATTCCAGTTACATCATAGGGGCACAGAAGACATCAAACATATTTTTACTTTATTTTTAAAGCTGTCCAGAGAGGATGTTGTTTTTATAGGCAGAGGCAACTCATTCCATTCTGAGGCTCCAGTATACAAGAAAGTACCTTTCCCAGCATTACTCCTGAACCTGTATAAGCACACATCAGCAACACCTGATCTGGTGCTGTGATTGTGTGCATCCCTAACACGAGGAAAGTAATCACTTAAATATCTGGGCGCAGAACCATAAATACTCCTGTAAACCAAACCTAGTCTAATCTGGGACACCCTAGCCTCAACAGGCAGCCAGTTTAGTTCCTGAAAGCAGCTCCTGCCTATGTGAGTACGTGGACTCACCTTCAATACTACCCTGATCAACTTATTCTGGGCTACCTGGAGCTTCCCCTTCATAAGTTTAGATAAGCACCCAAACCAGGAAGTACTAGCATAGTCAAAATGGCATTGAATGAGGACAGTAGCTAGCACTTTCATGGAGTCCTTATCAAGCAGCTTGGACTTTCTAGCCAAAAACTTAGTCCTGGCATTAACCTTCCCTAGCACCTTATTGGCCATGCTCACACCTCCCAAGCTTCCATCAAGGATACATCCCAAGTAGCTAACAGAGGTTTTAGTAGTCAGCACCTCACCCCCTAACCCCACTCTGATTTCAGACAACCTACACAATTTAGGTCTGGATCCAAAAATAATTGCTTCAGTTTTCCCTAAGTGCAGAGATAGCTTATTATCTCCAAGCCATATGCTAATGTTAGTAAGCTCTGTGCTAAGTATGCTCTCCAACATAGTTTTACTTTTGTGAGACACCAGAAGTGTAGAGTCATCCGCATAAAAAAAGAGACGGCAAAAACAAGCATCTTTCATATCATTAATATACAATAAAAACAGCAGAGGCCCAAGCACGCTCCCCTGCGGAATGCCACAACTCATTGGTTTTGCCTGAGACAGTGAACCATTCATCTCTACCACTTGCTCCCTACCTGACAAGTAGGACTTTACCCAGCCTAGAGGGATACTGCTTAACCCCAGTGCCTCCAGTTTGGAGATTAGGAGACAGTGGTTAACTGTATCAAAGGCCTTCTGTAGGTCAAGCAGTACCATTCCACACAGATCTCCCTCATCAATCTCTTTCCTGATGAAGTCAGTCAAGTAAAGTAGACATGAATCAGTGGAGTATGTTTTTCTAAAACCCGACTGAAAATCATACATTAGACCCTGTTTGTTAACATATTCATACATTTGCTCATGTACAATTCTCTCCAGGATCTTTGATGTTACACAGAGGATAGATACAGGCCTATAATTCCCAGGGTCAGACTTTATCCCCTTCTTATACAGAGGTATAACTTTAGCTTGTTTCATGTCCCTGGGAAAGGTGCCTTGTTCAAGAGAGAGATGAACAATATGCGTAATATAAGGGCCATTTTGCTCAGCAGAATCTATTAGAAACCTTGCAGGAATATTATCCAGGCCTGTGGATTTGGAGCATTTAAGCTCTGCCAGCATACTGACTGTTTTGGCTGTTGCTACTTTTGCAAAAGAAAAGGAGTTTGGCTGAACCCCTAACTCTGCATAATACTTCTTGACTTGGTTGCTTCCATACAAACCAGAACTGGTGGGCAGCTTGCTAACCAGCTTGCTGGCAACAGAAGTAAAAAAAAGAGTTGAATTCATTGGCAACCTCTGCTTTTTCATATACCATCTCCCCTTTGATGTTCAGTCCAATACTGTTTAGTTTGTTTTTGGTGGTACTGCTACCAAAATTTGTTTAAACCTTAACCTTATATTTGTTTAAACCTTAACTTCAATTATCACAAAACGAGTCAACTCAGATGTATTTTTATAGTCGCATATGTTGTAGATTAGACCCTATTTCACATCATCTGCGGTTTTAGTGTTGCACTGCCATCAGCTGAGACACAACATGCTCTTGAAAACACTGTGGGTGTCATTAAATTCATAGGGAAAAAAACACAATTTAACTGGTATACCAGTGACATTTCAATTGAATTCAAATTAGAACTTCAAATTACTTCCACAAAGATGACTGCCTGTCCACCCACCATCGAATATCAACTGCAATGGTCATGTCTATTCTATTACCTGTATTTTCTAGGATTTCAACAGGTTTCCTATGGATGATTGACAGTGTCATTTAAAACAGATCTTCCCATTCAAGTCAACATTCTCTGATGTGTAGACCTCCGGCCATCTTTGTGGCACCATTTGAAAGTTGAAAATTACATTTTATTCAAATGTTAGTACACGTATCAGCCTAAACATGACACCCACCCTGTATTTACGACCATGTTGTGTCTCGACCGATGGCGCGCACAACCAAAAACCGTTTGATGGTGTAAAATAGGGTGTAAGCTACAACATACAGTACCAGTCAAAAGTGTGGACAAACCTACTCATTCAAGGATTTTACTTTTTTTAAATTGCACACTCTTGGCATTCTCTCAACTAGCTTCACCTGGAATGCTTTTCCAATAGTCTTTTAGGAGTTTCCACATATGCTGAGCACTTGTTGGGTAGTTTTCCTTCACTCTGCGGTGAATTGGGTTGAGGTCGGATGATTGTGGATGCCAGGTCATCTGATGCAGCACTCCATCACTCTCCTTCTTGGTAAAATAGCCCTTACACAGCCTGGAGGTGTGTTGGGTCATTGTCCTGTTGAAAAACAAATGATAGTCCCACTAAGCGCAAACCAGATGGGATGGCGTATCGCTGCAGAATGCTGTGGTAGCCATGCTGGTTAAGTGTGCCTTGATTTCTAAATAAATCACAGACAGTGTCACCAGGAAAGCACCCCCACACTATCACACCTCCTCCTCCTCACGGTGGGAACCACACATGCAGAGATCATCAGTTCACCTACTCTGCATCTCACAAAGACATGGCAGTTGGAACCAAAAATCTCAAATTTGGACTCATCAGTCCAAAGGACCGATTTCCACCGGTCTAATGTCCATTGCTCATGTTTCTTGGCCCAAGCAAGTCTCTTCTTCTTATTGATGTCCTTTAGTAGTGGTTTCTTTGCAGCAATTCGACCATGAAGACCTGATTCATGCAGTCATCTCTGAACAGTTGATGTTGAGATGTGTCTGTTACTTGAACTCTGTGAAGCATTTATTTGGGCTGCAATCTGAGGTGCAGTGAACTCTAATGAAATTGTCCTCTGCAGCAGAGGTAACTCTGGGTCTTCCTTTGCTGTGGCGGTCCTCATGAGAGCCAGTTTCATCATAGCGCTTGATGGTTTTTGCGACTGCACTCGAAGAAAGTTTCAAAGTTCTTGACATTTTCCGGATTGACTGACCTTCATGTCTTAAAGTAATGATGGACTGTCGTTTCTGTTTGCTTGTTTAAGCTGTTCTTGCCATAATATGGACTTGGTATTGTACCAAATAGGTCTATCTTCTGTATACCACCCTTAACTTGTCACAAAACAACTGATTGGCTCAAACGCATTAAGAAGGAAAGAAATTCCACAAATTGACTTTGAACAAGGCACACCTGTTAATTGAAATACATTCCAGGTGACTACCTCATGAAGCTGGTTGAGAGAATGCCATGAGTGTGCAAAGCTGTCATCAAGGCAAAGGGTGGCTACTGAGAAGAATCTCAAATCAAAAATATATTTTGATTTGTTTAACACTCTTGGTTACTACATGATTCCATGTGTTATTTCATAGTTTTGATATCTTCACTATTACTCTTCAATGCAGAAAATTGTAAAAATAAAGAAAAACCCTAGAATGAGTAGGTGTGTCCAAACTTTTGACTGGTACTGTATGTGGATATGGAAAAAAAATCGGAGTTTACGTGTTTTTATATAATTGGCGTATTTGGTCAAATAAATGCATGTTTTTTATTACAAAACATTTTTTTCAGAAATTCTAAAATAGTTTGACAACCCTGTTTGTACGCTTTTAAATTATTTAAATCTCAACCTTTTATCTTTTCCAGTGATAAGGATATAGATGTCTCATGGTATGATGGAGTATGCAAAATGGGTCAACTTTGAGCACCTTTATCTCTTGAATGCTTTGGCAAAGTCACTTTCCGAGCTCTTCTACAAATATGTATGGAAGGTTTTGTTCAAATCAAAAGGGGTTCTGTCAAAAAGTGATTGAATTCAAATGAATTTACTCTTATTCATCCATCCATCTCTCAACCCTCCATCCCCTCTGTTCCAGGCCAACATTACAGCGTTTAAGTGGCTAATGAAAAACCTTGGACTTTTATTGAGGCATTTGAGGCGGTAGCAGCAGAAATGAAATCCACCTAATTCATTAATATGGATTAATGCTTAGCCTATGATAAAAGGTACAGGGCCCCATGGTTGTGATCCTGTACACAGCGAACTGTGGCTCTGTGAAAGGTGACCACATTAGACATGACTGAGCTCTCCTATGTCTCCAGCTTACTCATACGTCTTCACTGTGGAACTGGAAACCAGACCGGTACTCTGGCGTGTGTGTTTATTTGTGTGCGTACGCCAACGACCTCCAACCTCATTAAAGAGGGCCAGGCTCTCTGTCTCTCTCTCTCTCCACTGTGCCATGGCTCCTCCATCCCAGCCTGCCCTTCACCGGAGAAGAGAGCGAACGAGTGAACCGAAGGTTATTTTTAGTAGCTTCCGCGTTCCACCCTGTCCCCCAGCTCTCGACCCAGCGCCCCTCCCTCCACTCCATCCCTCCCTCCCTCCTCTACCTCCTACCCCCTCGTCTGCTGAATGTCACTCCTATTTAGGTCAGCAGGACCACTGAACGATGCCACATTAGTACACATGTAATGTGATGGGAGCCACGACTGGGACAGAATTAGGAGGACTCAAGAGTCTTAACAGAGATCAAGAGTAAAGGATGACTACACAGGCTGGGGATGGGATGATGGGCCAGAAATAATCATAAATGAGTCAGGAGAAGAGTTGTGTGTGTGTGTATTTGTGTCTCCGTGCGTGTGTATGGCGCAATAGGGTTGAATGCTTAGTCATTGCCAGAATCCCCTCTCGTGCCAAGCGTCTAGGTTCTCCTCCAATAACGATGTACAGAGAACGCTAGAACATCGAGCTTAGGCTACGAGTCTAATGACAGAATGGCAGCGAGCGAATCAGCTCTCGGAGTCTGATCGTCGGAAGAAAACTTTTGTCGGTTCCAGATGTTCTACCTCTCCTTCCTCTCCTCCCTCATCCCCCTCTCCGTATTCGGAGCTGTCCTGACTTCTGACAGGCAGAGAGGTAAACAGTATAAACGTGGTGTAATGAGCAATATTTGCTCAGCCCAATTGAAGGAGTAGTGAGCTTGAGAGAGAAACAGAGAGAGAGAGACAGAGACAGAGTGATAGAGAGAGAGAGAGAGAGAGAGAGAGAGAGAGACAGAGTGATAGAGGGAGAGGCTCTTAGAGCGTTCACAGTCAGTCCACTGACACCCCTATCAGATCACAGCAAAATCACACTAGTTGAACAGAGCTATGTTCAGTCATGAGGCATCAAAGCCAAAGGAACTGAATAATATTATGAAATGGTATAGATGGAAGGAAGGGAGTGTGGAAATCTACCAAAAAACTATGAGGCAACAACAAATGCAATCCCTTCTAGACAATTTCCTGGACAAAATATTTCACTGTAATAGTGAAGATGGTAACTTAGCAGTAGAAAACCTTAACAATATATTTGTTAAGACTAACCACTTCTGGGAAAATTGGAAAACACTAAACAAACAACAACACAAAGAATTATCTATTCAAAATGGAGATGCATGGATAAACCACTTCTCCAATCTTTTTGGCTCTATAACAAAGAACAAACAGCAAAAACATATACACGATCAAATACAAATCTTAGAATCAACTATTAAAGACTATCAGAACCCACTGGATTCTCCAATTACCTTGAGTGAGCTATAGGACAAAATACAAACCCTCAGTCCAACCCAAAAAGGCCTGTGCAGTTGATGGTATCCGAAATGAAATTATAAAATATATGACCACAAATTCCAAGTGGCTATACTTAAACTCTTTAACATCATCCTCAGCTCTGGCATATTCCCCAATATTTGGAACCAATGACTGATCGCCCCAATCCACAAATGTGGAGACAAATTTGACCCCAATAACTACCGTGGGATATGCGTCAACAGCAACCTTGGGAGATAACAGCAGACTTGTACATTTCCTCAGTGAAAACAATGTACTGAGCAAATGTCAAATTGGCTTTTTACCAAAATACCGTACAACAGACCACAAATTCGCCCTGCACACCCTAATTGACAACCAAACCAACCAAAACAAAGGCAAAGTCTTCTCATGCTTTGTTGTTTAAAAAAAGTTTTAGACTCAATTTGGCATTAGAGCCTGCTATACAAATTGATGGAAAGTGGTGTTGTGGGAAAAACATACGACATTATAAAATCCATGTACACAAACAACAAGTGTGCAGTTAAAATAGGTTAAAAAAAACACACACACATTTCTTCCCACAGGCCCGTGGGGTGAGACAGGGATGCAGCATAAGCCCCACCCTCGTCAACATATATATCAACGAATTGGCGAGGGCACTAGAAAGGTCTGCAGCACCCGGCTTCATCCTACTAGAATCTGAAGTCAAATGTCTACTGTTTTCTGATGATCTGGTGCTTCTGTCCACAACCAAGGAGAGCCTACAGCAACACCTAGATCTTCTGCACAGATTCTGTCGGACCTGGGCCCTGACAGTAAATCTCAGTAAGACAAAAATAATGGTGTACCAAAAAAGGTCCAGTTGCCAGGACCACGAATACAAATTCCATCTAGAGCACACAAAAAACTATACATACCTTGTCCTAAACATCAGGGCCACAGGTAACTTCCAAAAAGCTGTGAACGAGCAGAGAGACAAGCCAAGAAGGACCTTCTAAGCCATCAAAAGGAACATAAAATTTGACATAATAATTGTTATCGGGCAAAAAATACTTGAATCGATTATAGAACCCATTGCCCTTTATGGTTGTGAGGTCTGAGGTCCGCTCACCTACCAAGAATTCACAAAATGGGAGAAACACCAAATTGAGACTCTGCATGCAGAATTCTGTCAAAATATCCCCAGTGTACAATGTAAAACACCAAATAATGCATGCACAGCACAATTAGGCAGATACCCACTAATTATCAAAATCCAGAAAAGAGACGTTAAATTCTACAACCACCTAAAAGGAAGCGATTCCCAAACCTTCCATAACAAAGCCATCACCTACAGAGAAATTTACCTGGAGAAGAGCCCCCTAAGCAAGCTGGTCCTGGGGCTCTGTTCACAAACACAAACAGACCCCACAGAACCTCAGGACAGCAACAAATTTAGACCCAACTAAATCATGAGAAAACAAAAAGATAATTACTTAACACATTGGAAAGTATTAACAAAAAAACAGAGCAACTAGAATGCTATTTGGCCCTAAACAGAGAGTATACAGTGGCAGAATACCTGACCACTGTGACTGACCCAAAACTAAGGAAATCTTTGACTATGTACAGACTCAGTGAGCATTGCTATTGAGAAAGGCAGCCGAAGGCAGACCTGGCTCTCAAGAAAAGACAGGCTATGTGCACACTGCCCACAAAATGAGGTGGAAACTGAGCTGCACTTCCTAACCTCCTGCCAAATGTATGACCATATTAGAGACACATATTTACCTCAGATTACACAGACCCACAAAGAATTTGAAAAAAAATCTAATTTTGATAAACTCCCATATCTATGAGGTGAAATACCACAGTGTGCCTCACAGCAGCAATATTTGTGACTTGTTGCCACAAGAAAAGGGCAACCATTGAACAAACCCCCATTGTAAATATAAACCATATTTATGTTTATTTATTTTAACTTCTGTACTTTAACTATTTGCACATAATATGACAATTGAAATGTCTTTATTCTTTTGGAACTTTTGTGAGTGTAATGTTTACTGTTAATTTTGATTGTTTAGTTCACTTTTGTTTATTATCTACTTCACTTGCTTTGGCAATGCTAACATATGTTCCCCATGCCAATAAAGACCTCAAATTTAAATTGAAGAGAGACAGAATGAGAGAGAGAGAGAGAGAGAGTGAGAGAGAGAGAGAAAGAAAGAGAGAGAGAGAGACAGAGTGAGAGAGAGAGAGAGAGAGAGAAAGAGAGAGAGAGACAGAGTGAGAGAGAGAGAGAGAGAGAGAGAGAAAAATGAGAGAGAGAGAGAAAGAGAGAGAGTGTACCGAGAGTATGAGGGAGAAAGAAATGGGATGAACTTTGAATTGAATTGAGAGAGAGAGAGAAAGAAAGAGTGAGAGAGAGATAAAGAAAGATAGAGAGACAGAATGAGAGAGAGAAAGAGAGTAGAGAGAGAGACAGAGTGTGAGAGAGCGAGAGAGAAACAAAGAAAGAGAGTGAGAGAGAGCGCACTGAGAGTACGAGGGAGAAAGACAAGGGATCAACTCTAATATACTGTAGGCAATATGTACTGTATTTGCTTAGCGTGAACTCCTAGCCCCTAAGCAAAAAGTACTTGAGTGTGTAGCCTTCTCTGTTGCTTTCCTATCCAAGTAGCTATGGTCCCAGAGGGCTGTTCTAGTCTTTAGTCTAGGTCAGCCTCCCAAATGGCACCCTACCACCTATATAGAGCACTACTTTTGACAAGAGGGCCCTGGTCAAAAGTAGTGCACTGCCCTATAAAGAGAATAGGGAGTCATTTGGGACGCAACCTCGGACAGCCTCCTCTCCTGAGCCTGTCTGTCAGAGAGCCTGTCCTCTCCACATTAATGTCAAAAGCTTGTTCCTCCCAGCAGAGCTGAGCAGAGGTACATGGCAACCCCAGTCTGTGGACATCTGATGCTGGTTAGGGGTGTGTGTGTGTGTGTGTGTATGTGTGTAAAGCTCCTCCATCACGCTGCTACTCTACACCTCTACACTGCAGACGACATGATAGGATCCACTTCTCAGTCCACTCCAGGGGAAATGGTTCTCTCTGTATCTGTTATGTCGAACTAACCTCCCTCTCAATTCAATTCAATTCAATTCAATGGGCTTTTTTGGTCATGTAGTGTATGTGGACACCTGCTCATCGAACATCTCATTCCAAAATCATGGGCATTAATATGGAGTTGGTCCACCCTTTGCTGCTATAACAGCCTCCACTCTTCTGGGAAGGCTTTCCACTAGATGTTGGAACATTGCTGCGGGGACTTTCTTCCATTCAGCCACAAGAGCATTGGTGAGGTTGGGCACTGATGTTGGGCGATTAGGCCTGGCTCGAAGTTGGCGTTCCAATTCATCCCAAAGGTGTTTGATGGGATTGAGGTCAGGTCTCTGTGCAGGCCAGTCAAGTTTTTCCACACCGATCTCAACAAACAATTTCTGTACGGACATGGCTTTGTGCATGCGGGCATTGTCATGCTGAAACAGGACATGTCCTTCCCCAAACTGTTCCCACAAAGAAGGAAGTACAGAATCATCTAGAATGTCATTGTATCCTGTAGCTTCCGATCAACATTTATTTTGCTGACGTTGCGTCCAGAGGCAGTTTGGAACTCGGTAGTGAGAGTTGCAACCGAGGACAGACAATTTTTACGGTTACGCACTTCAGCACTCGGCGGTCCCGTTCTGTGAGCTTGTGTGGCCTACCACTTTGTGGCTAAGCGGTTGTTGTTCCTAGACGTTTCCACTTCACAATAACAGCACTTACAGTTGACCTGGGTTGCTCAAGCAGGGCAGAAATTTTACGAACTGACTTGTGTTAAAAACAGAAGGTGCCACGTTGAAAGTCACTGAGCTATTCAATAAGGCTATTCTACTGCCAATGTTTGTCTATGGAGATTGCATGGCTGTGTGCTTGATTTTATACACCTGTCAGCAACGGGTGTGGCTGAAGTACAATCCAACATTTCTTTTTGATACTGTCGCATAGCTAACTAAAAAGCAGCATTCCCCAAGAGAGGATGGCTTTCACTTCAGCAGTAATAAATTCATGAACTTCTTTGAGGAAAAGATCATGATCATTAGAAAGCAAATTACGGACTCCTCTTTAAATCTGCGTATTCCTCCAAAGCTCAGCTGTCCTGAGTCTGCACAACTCTGCCAGGACCTAGGATCAAGAGAGACACTCAAGTGTTTTAGTACTATATCTCTTGACACAATGATGAAAATAATCATGTCCTCTAAACCTTCAAGCTGCATACTGGACCCTGTTCCAACTAAACTATTGAAAGAGCTGCTTCCTGTGCTTGGCCCTCCTATGTTGAACATAATAAACGGCTCTATCCACCGGATATGTACCAAACTCACTAAAAGTGTCAGTAATAAAGCCTCTCTTGAAAAGCCAAACCTTGACCCAGAAAATATAAAAAACAATCGGCCTATATCGAATCTTCCATTCCTCTCAAAAATGTTAGAAAAAGCTGTTGCGCAGCAACTCACTGCCTTCCTGAAGACAAACAATGTATACGAAATGCTTCAGTCTGGTTTTAGACCCCATCATAGCACTGAGACTGCACTTGTGAAGGTGGTAAATTACCTTTTAATGGCGTCAGACCGAGGCTCTGCATCTGTCCTCGTGCTCCTAGACCTTAGTGCTGCTTTTGATACCATCAATCACCACATTCTTTTGGAGAGATTGGAAATCCAAATTGGCCTACACGGACAAGTTCTGGCCTGGTTTAGATCTTATCTGTCGGAAAGATATCAGTTTGTCTCTGTGAATGGTTTGTCCTCTGACAAATCAACTGTACATTTCGGTGTTCCTCAAGGTTCCGTTTTAGAACCACTATTGTTTTCACTATATATTTTACCTCTTGGGGATGTCATTCGAAAACATAATGTTAACTTTCACTGCTATGCGGATGACACACAGCTGTACATTTCAATGAAACATGGTGAAGCCCCAAAATTGCCCTCGCTAGAAGCCTGTGTTTCAGACATAAGGAAGTGGATGGCTGCAAACGTTCTACTTTTAAACTCGGACAAAACAGAGATGCTTGTTCTAGAAACAAAGAGATCTTCTGTTGAATCTGACAATTAATCTTGATGGTTGTACAGTCGTCTCAAATAAAACTGTGAAGGACCTCGGCGTTACTCTGGACCCTGATCTCTCTTTTGACGAACATATCAAGACTGTTTCAAGGACAGCTTTTTTCCATCTACGTAACATTGCAAAAATCAGAAACTTTCTGTCCAAAAATGATGCAGAAAAATTCATCCATGCTTTTGTTACTTCTAGGTTAGATTACTGCAATGCTCTACTTTCCGGCTACCCGGATAAAGCACTAAATAAACTTCAGTTAGTGCTAAATATGGCTGCTAGAATCCTGACTAGAACCAAAAGATTTGATCATATTACTCCAGTGCTAGCCTCCCTACACTGGCTTCCTGTTAAGGCAAGGGCTGATTTCAAGGTTTTACTGCTAACCTACAAAGCATTACATGGGCTTGCTCCTACCTATCTTTCCCGATTTGGTCCTGCCGTACATACCTACACGTACGCTCCGGTCACAAGACGCAGGCCTCCTAATTGTCCCTAGAATTTCTAAGCAAACAGCTGGAGGCAGGGCTTTCTCCTATAGAGTTCCATTTTTATGGAATGGTCTGCCTAACCACGTGAGAGACGCAGACTCGGTCTCAACCTTTAAGTCTTTACTGAAGACTCATCTCTTCAGTAGGTCATATGATTGAGTGTAGTCTGGCCCAGGAGTGTGAAGGTGAACGGAAAGGCTCTGGAGCAACGAACCGCCCTTGCTGTCTCTACCTGGCCGGTTCCCCTCTCTCCACTGGGATTCTCTGCCTCTAACCCTATTACAGGGGCTGAGTCACTTGCTTACTGGTGCTCTTCCAAGCCGTCCCTATGAGGGGTGCGTCACTTGAGTGGGTTGAGTCACTGACGTGATCTTCCTGTCTGGGTTGGCGCCCCCCCTTGGGTTGTGCCGTGGCGGAGATCTTTGTGGGCTTTACTCGGCCTTGTCTCAGGATGGTAAGTTGGTGGTTGAAGATATCCTTCTAGTGATGTGGGGGCTGTGCTTTGGCAAAGTGGGTAGGGTTATATCCTGCCTGTTTGGCCCTGTCCGGGGGTGTCATCGGATGGGGCCACAGTGTCTCCTGACCCCTCCGGTCTCAGCCTCCAGTATTTATGCTGCAATAGTTTATGTGTCGGGGGGCTAGGGTCAGTCTGTTATATCTGGAGTATTTCTCCTGTATTATCCGGTGTCCTGTGTGAATTTAAGTATGCTCTCTCTAATTCTCTCTCTCTCTCGCTCTTTCTTTCTTTCTCTCTCAGAGGACCTGAGCCCTAGGACCATGCCTCAGGACTACCCGGCATGATGACTCCTTGCTGTCCCCAGTCCACCTGGCCGTGCTGCTGCTCCAGTTTCAACTGTTCTGTCTGCAGCTATGGAACCCTGATCTGTTCACTGGACGTGCTACCTGTCCCAGACCTGCTGTTTTCAACTCTCTAGAGACAGCAGGAGCGGTAGAGATACTCTCAATGATCGGCTATGAAAAGCCAACTGACATTTACTCCTGAGGTGCTGACTTGTTGCACCCTCGACAACTACTGTGATTATTATTATTTGACCATGCTGGTCATTTATGAACATTTGAACATCTTGGCCATGTTCTGTTATAATCTCCACCCGGCACAGCCAGAAGAGGACTGGCCACCCCTCATAGCCTGGTTCCTCTCTAGGTTTCTTCCTAGGTTTTGGCCTTTCTTGGGAGTTTTTCCTAGCCACCGTGCTTCTACACCTGCATTGGTTGCTGTTTGGGGTTTTAGGCTGGGTTTCTGTACAGCACTTTGAGATATCAGCTGATGTAAGAAGGGCTATATAAATACATTTGGTTTGATTTTGAAATAGCCAAATCCACTCATTTGAAGGGGGTGTCCACATACTTTTGTATATACACTGTATGTTTACATTGCCAAAGCAAGTGAAATAGATAATAAACAAAAGTGAAATAAACAAAATGAACAGTAAACATTGCACTCACAAAAGGAATAGAGACATGTAAAATGTCATGTTATGGCTATATACAGTGTACTAACGATGTGCAAATAGGGAAAATAAATAAACATAAATATGGGATGTATTTACAATGGTTTCCACCTCATTTTGTGGGCAGTGTGCACATAGCCTGTCTTCTTTGAGAGCCAGGTCTGCCTACGTCGGCCTCTCTCAATAGCAAGGCTATGCTCACTGAGTCATTTTGTGTCAGTCACAGTGGTCAGGTATTCCACCACTGTGTACAGTACTTTCTGTTTAGGGCCAAATAGTGTCTCTCTCTCTAGGTCTTAGACCCCCCTACAACATGCTGATTCACCAACTCGTCTGTTCACACTTCACACCAACTCTTTTCTCTCTCTCTCTCTTTCTCTCTCACCTGTTGAGTTGAAGTTCAATACTTTTAATGTCAAAGTGGAGAACAGTAAAAATACCTGCTAACCTCCATCTCTCTCTCTCTCCCCCTCTCCCTCTTTACAGACCCAGCTTTGACGAAAACACCCAATCAACAGACACTCTCAAAATCCCTAAGATCCCCGTTGGCCCGGGAAGCAGCCCTCCCAGGAGGCCCTCCATGTAGAGCCCTGTGTGGCCCTGTTCCAGCGTCTCCGCCCTTGCTACGGGCCTTGGGGCCTGGCCAGGTCCCTTCTCTTTCACTTCCCCCATGGCTTCTCCAGCTCCCCCATCAGCAGCCCAGACACAGTCTCCGTCCTATCCCACAAAGCCCTGGAGGACCACTCCGCACTCACCCTGGCCTCCGCAGCCTCTACCCTACAGGTGACTGGGGCTGGCCTGTGGGGATGGCCTGTGGGGTCCTGAAGGACCCCTTGGATGAACTGGAGGTGAGGGTCTTCCTGGGGCCCTTCCTCTCCTCCTGGCAGCCTGGATTCGAGGCCCTACTGATGGGCGTGGTGGCCCGATGTTGTGTACACAACTGGAGTCCCAGAACCGAGGGCAGGTGTGGGAGGGAGTGTCCTTTGACCCCTGCTGTGCCAGAGTGTGTACGGTGCTGGAGAAGGGGTTGTAAGAGAATTGGTTGAAAGCAAGTTTTGGATTTTTATTTAGTCCATTCAGGAAAGTGAATTGACATTCAATTAATGAGATGAAAATTCACCTTGAAAATGTTTAAATAGAATGGAGCCCAACCCTGGTTGTGAGCTTGTATGTATTGATGAGTGGATAATGGCGCTGGAGGGCATGGCTGCCATTTTATGGGCTCCTAACCAATTGTGCTATTTTGTGTGTTTTTTTTCACATTGTTTGTAACTAATGTTTATTTTATTGTGTTATAATGTTTTTCTGTTGCTTTAGTTAACTGTGTAAATATTTTCTTCACTCTTATTTTCTTAAAACTGCATTGTTAGTTGAGGGCTTGTAATTAAGCATTTGATTTGATTTGAGTAAGTCGTGTGGATGACTCACCTACGTGGTGCACCATAGATACCTTGGTGTATTTGGTCCCCAGGAGGCTGCGTATGTCTGCCGTCTCGTCATTGAAGTCTTTCTCCCATAGTCCTGCACGGAGACACAGAGAGGAGCGCGCTTTCAGTGGAACCGACAGCGTTTTAACTACGTTGTAGGCTGTGAAACAAACAGACAATCATAATATCAGTCAAAAATATACAATTCCCAGTTCATGCTACAAAACCAACTTCATAAGAGGTTTTAAAAATAGGTTCTCAGCATTCAGCATTCCATGATGTACACTAAGGAATAGATGGATGCAGTTCAATGTATGATTAATATAATTCACCAATACATTTCCTGGTAGTCTAAAAAATATTGCTGTCATGTGGTAAATCACAGCTGACCTGGTACATTGTTTGCTGCCTCCATTCGGGATGCACTGTTTCAGTTTCAATGACACAATATTCTGGACAAAAACGGACGAATGTAACTAAGGCTGGGAATGTCAATACAATCAAACTAGCAAGGGCAATGATCACAAGTCAGTCATAACGTGGCTAATAGGCTAGCATATCTATGTATGCAGCAGGCTAAAAATATTGACGAAATATGACCAGTGTTAGTAAACAGTGTTAGTAAACAGCCTAACCAGCTCTGCTACGGCGAGTAAAATGATCAGAGTGAGGTGTTCTCTCATTCGTGTCTAGGAGTAGCTAGCTAGCAAGCTAGCCAACTTTAGCCAGTTAGCTTGGGTGCTTGGTTGGGACAAGCATGTGTAACGGATGTGAAATGGCTAGCTAGTTAGCGGTGGTGCGCGCTAATAGCCTTTCAATCGGTTACGTCACTTGCTCTGAGACCTTGAAGTAGTGGTTCCCCTTGCTCTGCAGGGGCCGCGGCTTTTGTGGAGCGATGGGTACCGATGCTTCGTGGGTGACTGTTGTTGATGTGTGCGGAGGGTCCCTGGTTCGCGCCCGGGTCGGGGCGAGGGGACGGACGTAAAGTTAAACTGTTACATTGATGCTGTTGACCCGGATCACTGGTTGCTGCGGAAAAGGAGGAGGTTGAAGGGGGGTGAGTGTAACGGATGTGAAATGGCTAGCTAGTTAGCGGTGGTGCGCGCTAATAGCCTTTCAATCGGTTACGTCACTTGCTCTGAGACCTTGAAGTAGTGGTTCCCCTTGCTCTGCAGGGGCCGCGGCCTTTGTGGAGAGATGGGTAACGATGCTTCGTGGGTGACTGTTGTTGATGTGTGCAGAGGGTAACTGGTTCGCGCCCGGGTCGGGGCGAGGGGACGGACGTAAAGTTAAACTGTTACACATGCATTGGCAGGCAAGCTGCAGAAGGACGAGTAGGCTACAATTTCCCATCGTTTATCAGTGCAATTTTGACGGCCAACTTTCTGAAAAAGTTTGAGAGGGTTTATCTAATGTTCTCTAGTTAGATTTTAGGTTATTTTACTCAGGCTAGCGTTAGTTGTTGATCTTGTTGTTGATGTGCATAATTGATGGATGATGGAGAGAGAGCCTACCTTTTCATGGTTGTTTGATCAATAGGACTGTGAAGTTCCCAAATGTAAGAGGACTCCCGTGGTGTTTACATGTTTGCAGAAATCCATTCAGGTGTATTCTGTAGCTTTTGGCGAATGTGTTCTGATGATCTAAAGATGTGCTGTTGCTACTTCCTGTAAACACACAGTCCAGTTCAAAGTGAATGATGGCTGGCCCGTGAGGCAAATGGCTTATTTGCATAAAGTCCTACTGAAGCGACTGGCTATGGCGAACCGGTCTGCGTAGACTCCGGTCCTGGATGAGACAGATGTTTTTATTAGGTTTTATTTACTGCAGTGTCTATTAATTGTCCAAACGCACGACCACTTTCCTATAGACCAAACCCTACAAACAAACAATGTGCTATAAAGCATTGACACATACTGTAGTCCATTGAAAACCCCCTATGATCTCCTCAACAGAGCTATTTCATTGGCTCACATCTCAGGGCCAATCAAGGTCCGTTATGAGGTCACTTACATGTCTCCTCAATTCCCCACTCACTCACTCCATTTAGCTCACCTCACCTTCTCACACACACACACACACACATACACACAGATACGCACACACTCACACACACACACTCTTCAGCTCACCTCATCTCCTCACTCCTGTCAATTTAGAAGGACTGACCAGAACTAAAACTGCACTGCCGCAGTAATAAACAATTTTTTCACACTATATATTACATTACAAAACCCTGCTGCTCCGTTCCATAGAGGGAGTTATTTGATAGAGGGGAGTTCTGTGGGAGAAAATAAAAAAGGTAATGATGAAAGAATCCCGCCAGTCACACAGCAGAACGGCGTGCCAATCAAGACTTGCAAATACAAGTTTTGAGTTTCTGTAATTTTGGAGGAAGAAATCTGGTCACGGTGGAGTTCCAAAACATATTGAAGTGTGGATCACCTACGGTGGCACAAGTCTATGGAATGACAGTTATATGGTATTATGGGTGAATTTCCCAATGAGTGTACTGTGTGTGTGTGTTATCTATCAAACCACACATTTGGCTGGCAGTCAAGGGAGGACACAGATTTGGGTGGATCTGTGAGTCTGTGTCTAGACAACTAGTCCTCCTCTGAGCTTAGAGAATGATCCTATATCAACACACACACACACACGCGCGCACACACACACCCACGCACGCACGCACACACACACACACACACACACACACACACACAGACACAGACACAGACACACACACAGACACAGACACAGACACAGACACACACAGAGTCTGCAGAGAAGGGCCTTTATTACCAGCCATTACCAGCCATTCATATCAATGCACATAACAATGAGACAATTGTGCAGCTATGAAAACCAGTCCCCTCTGATTCATACCCAAAACATCCGAGGGAAACTGAGAATCAATGAAATCAATGAAGCCGGCAACTTTCCCCCTCCTCCCTCCCTCCCTCATCAGCTCAGCTCTGTGATTACTAGTCGTTTTGGTATTCTATTCCGGAAGCTATTATTAGAGGTTATATGTGCATTCTTTTGTTGTTGGCTGTGTGCTTTTTCTCTCTCTTCCTTTTATTGCGTTATCTGTGTACGTGTGTTTTTTGGCTGCTGTATTGAGATCCTATTTTTTCTTTCTTTTCCTCTCTCTCTTCGTTTTTATTTTTTTTAACGGCAGGAACAAAGGCTGAATTAATTACCAAGTGTGGACTGAAACTCCCAAGGTAGGGCTTTGTACATCCCTCCACCATGTCGGTCAATCTCTTCTCTTCTCTTTTCCTCGCAGCAGGCTGTCGCTCTTCCTCTTTCTTTACTTTTCTCACTCCCTCCATCCCTTGTGCCTTCTTTTCTCAATGTTCCCTCTTCTCTTCCTCTTTACTCCCCCTATCCCACCCACCGTCTCTCTTTACAATACCCTTGCTCTTCACTGCTCTCTGTATTCTCTTTGCTTTTCCTCCCATACTCGTTGCCCCGCTCCCTCCCTCCATCCTTTCCCCATCTCTTTCTCTCCCTCTTTGAGTTTTCTTCTGTACAGAACAGAGATGGAGGGCTGCTAGAGGGCTTTTAATTCTGCCTTTCAGTAATTAACTGAAAGGAAACAAATGGAAACAAACAGAAACAAGGGAGATACAAGCAGATGAATGGTGCCACCCCAATATATTACGTCTGGAACAATGACAGAGGAAATGTTTTGGAGGCCATTGCAATACCAGACATTGAGAATAGCCCCCGTGCCAGAAAATTACAGACAAATAAATGAATTACTAAAAAACTTAACAGCGGCCAGTAGAAAAATATTGACTACTTTTTCAATTATAAATTCAAACTAAGAATACAGACTATAAGTAACATTTCAACTATCTACTAACCCTAGCCCTAGCCCTAACCCAAACCTTAACCCTTATCCTAACCCTAAACTTAACCCTTACCCTAGCCCTAACCTAACCCTTATTCTAAACCTAACCTTAACCATAATCTTAGGAAGCAGTTGCTTATCAACAGATTGTTTGTTGATAGTGTGACCATCTTAGAGTGTCTACAGGTGGAAAATCCGGACGATCCAAATAAAGTGTGATCTTTGTTGTAATCTATTGTAAAATCTAACGTGTGTATTTAATCCCACAAATGAATGAATTAATCAACACGAACTAAACAGAACAAAAGATTTTCGGAATGAAGTCAAAACATCAAACAAAGTAAATTAATTATATTGCGTATCAATCTACCCTCAGTCGTGAATGTATTTAGCCATTTTTCTCTTAGACAACCCCCCCCCCCCCCCCCCCCTCGTGGCGGCAAGTAGCCTAGCGGTTAAGAGCGTTGAACCGGGAACCGAAAGTCGAGTTAACCCCAAACAACAACTGCTACCCGGGAGCCAATGACATGGACGTCGAGGGGTTGGGACAAATGCGGAAGACAAGTTTCCGTTGAATACATTCAGTTGTGCAACTGACTAGTTCCTTTCCCTTCCTCACCTGAGAAAGATAATAACTTAAGAGAGGAGGAGGAGGAGGAGGAAGAAGAGAGATAGGGTGAGTGAGACAGATAGAGGAAGCACATACAGCGATGAAGAGAAAGACAGGGCGATAAAGAGGAAGATGGGGAGGAAAGGGAAGTGAGAGGTAGCAGTGCTGAGTGTGAAGCCTAGGCGTTGAGATCTAGCCAGTGCGTCACTGCATAATCTGAGCAAGCTCTGAGTACAGATGTTAGGCCTAACGCTGGGGGACTGACAGAGGGGGAGAGAGATCGGGAGAGAGAGAGATATCGACTTTTAGAAAAAAAGGGTTATTCGGCTGTGCCCATAGGAGAACACTTTTTGGTTCCAGGTAGAACCCTTTAGGCTTCCATATACAATCCTCTGTGGATTGGAACCAGAAAGGGCTCTTCAAATGGTTATCCTACGGGGACAGCCGAAAAAACCTTTTAGGTTCTAAATAGCAGAGAGAGAGAGAGAGAGAGAGAGAGAGAGGGAGAGAGAGAGAGAGAGAGAGAGAGAGAGAGAGGGAGAGAGAGAGAGAGAGAGAGAGAGGGAGAGAGAGAGAGAGAGAGAGAGAGGGAGAGAGAGAGGGAGAGAGAGAGAGAGAGAGAGAGAGAGATGATGACCTCGGAGACCATCTGAGCACAACAAGAAAGCAGCTAGAGCAGAGAGAGAGGTACATTGACCTCCTCAACCAGCAGCGAGTCATTATGTCCTCTGCATCTGGAGAACATGTCCACCAGCTTGGCATAACACAAGCAGAACCCGAGACCAGCATGGCCTCCACCACACAGCCTGATGACACTGCACCAGCCTACCAGTCTGCTCCAGCCCAGGTCAGCCAACCAGCCTCTCAGTCTGCTCCAGCCCAGGTCAGCCAACCAGCCTCTCAGTCTGCTCCAGCCCAGGTCAGCCAACCAGCCTCTCAGTCTGCTCCAACACAGTGTGCTCCAGCCAAGGTCAGAATACCATCCTCCCAGTCTGCTCCAGCCAGACAGTCACCCACAACTGCAATCCTTATTGATTCAAATGGGAAGTTCTTAGTCCAGGAAAGATTATTCCCTAGACACCAGGTGTATAAGTTCTGGTGTCCTACAACTGACAGTGCAATGCAGCTACTCAGTCAGACCAGGATTGACACCCTCGACAACATCATCATCCACACTGGCACAAACGACCTTCATGCCAAAGGTGAAGATGTATCTGGGGCAGTGAGAAGAGTGGCAGAACGGGCACAGGCTGTGTTCCCAACAACCAATATAGTTGTGTCCACCCTCCTACCAAGAAAAGACTTCCCAGGACAGTTGATCGACAAAATAAATCAACAGATCACTGTGGACTGTGCCTCACTACTCAACGTCAGAACGGCTCACCACCCCACTCTGACATGTCAACACTTATACGATGATGTACATCTTGATCAGGACAGTGTCAGAACCTTTGCCAAGGACCTAAAAGATGCAACACTTGGCAGGGACCCACACACCCATCACCCCAGCAACAGAGGTCCCCCGCCCCACCTTCTGAAACAACAGTACCTCCACCATCCCCAGGAGAAAAGAGCGAGACACGGCTTATTACAGCACAGCTCTACTAGACCAGGCCCAACACAACACAGATTTACGAGACCAGGGCCTTCACAACACAGCTCTACTAGACCAGGCCCATCACAACACAGATTTACGAGACCAGACCCGCATCAGGACAACACGACTAGACCAGGCCCAACACAACACAGCTCTACTAGACCAGGCCCATCACAACACAGCTCTACTGGACCAGGCCCATCACAACACAGCTCTACTGGACCAGGCCCATCAGAACACAGCTCTACTAGACCAGGCCCATCACAACACAGATTTACGAGACCAGACCCGTCTCAGGACAGCACGACTAGACCCGGCCCATCACAACACAGCTCTACTAGACCAGGGCCTTCACAACACAGCTCTACTAGACCAGGCCCATCACAACACAGCTCTACTGGACCAGGCCCATCACAACACAGCTCTACTGGACCAGGCCCATCAGAACACAGCTCTACTGGACCAGGCCCATCACAACACATCTCTACTAGACCTGGCCCATCACAACACATCTCTACTACACCTGGCCCATCACAACACAGCTCTACTGGACCTGGCCCGTCACAACACATCTCTACTGGACCTGGCCCATCACAACACAGCTCTGACCACTACTCCAGGGTCGGACAGAACACTGTCCTTCAGAGAAGTACACCACATGATGCAGTCCACACCATGTATCATTCAGATCATCAGCCTACATATGCTGAGGTAACCTCTGGCAAAAGACACCTAGAACAATCAGAGATAGGAGAGGTGCGCCAACTACTGCAACTAATATGCAGACTACTGGGCTAGACGGGCACGCACACACACGCACGCGCACACACACACACACAGGGTTGCAGATTGCATTGTACTTATTTTTTATGCAGTCTTATTCCATTCTTATTCATTTGTTTAGAACTATTCTTAATTTTTTATTGGCACCGGTATAATAATAATATTTATATATAATGGTGTGTGTGTGTATGTATGTATGTATGTATGTATGTATGTATGTATGTATGTATGTATGTATGTATGTATGTATGTATGTATGTATGTATGTATGTATGTATGTATGTATGTATGTATGTATGTATGTATGTATGTATGTATGTATGTATGTATGTATGTGTGTGTGTGTGTGTGTGTGTGTGTGTGTATGTATATATATATATATGTATATGTATATGTATATGTATATGTATATATATATTATTTTGTATTGTTTTCAATGTACTTTACTCAAACCAGTGAATATCACTTATTATAAATGAGATCATTAACTATCAGCTCTTGGAATATCCAGGGACTTTACTCTTCACATTTTGGTTATAAAACAACAAATCCAGAATTTATTAAAAACATCAAGGGACAGGACATCATAATCCTACTGGAAACATGGTGTCGTGGAGACATAGATACTCAGTGTCCCTCAGGGTATAGAGAAAGCTTACTACCATCAATCAAACATAAAAATGTTAAACGGGGCCGAGACTCAGGTGGAATCATCATTTGGCATAAGCAGGACTTGGCACTGAATGAAATGAAAAAAGGTACCAGTCACATTTGGCTAAAACTTAACAAAGGTACAATCTATTGTGACAATGATGTGTACATATGTGCAGCTTATGCTCCTCCTTCAGATTCACCATATTATGACGATCAGTTTTTTGACAATCTCCATACAGAAATCATTACATTTCAGGCAGAGGGTAAAGTGCTTCTTTGTGGAGATTTCAATGCAAGAACAGGTTCTGAGCCTGACTACACTGATGCGGGAGGTAACCACCACATATTTGGTCACCCCTCCTTGTACAGCAGCCCTATTATAAATAATAGAAACAGTCCTGACCAAATACTGAACAAAAATGGGAAGGAGTTAGTGCATCTCTGTCGAGCCTTAGGCCTGTACATGCTTAATGGTAGAATCAGAGGGGACTCTTTAGGTCAGTTTACTTACTGCTCAGCTCTTGGGACAAGTGTAGTCGATTATGCCATCACGGACATTGACCCCTCCTCCATTAGTGCATTCACTGTCAGACCACAGACACCATTGTCAGATCACAGTCAGATCAACGTGTTCTTGAAGAAATTAACCGGCAATATTCATTCAAAAAAACTGCCCAATAAACTATTCAACATAAACCAATCATACAGATGGGCTCCAAACAGTGCAGAGAGATTCATTGAAACATTGAACTCAAAAGAAATGATGAACTCTATACAGTTTTTCAATAACTCACAATACCAAAACAATAAAGATGGTGTCAATTCGGCTACTCTAAACATCAACTGCATATTCCAAAAAGCAGCATCGAAAGCAAATTTGAGAAAACCAAAGAAATGCAACATCAGAAACAAAAAACAAAATGTTTCTGACAAATGGTTTGATAATGAATGTAAAACAATTAGAAAACACCTAAGACAAATGTCAAACAAAAAACATAAGCAGCAAAACAACCCAGAGCTACGATATGAATACTTTGAAACTCTGAAACAGTATAAACATACACTGAAACGCAAGAAACTGAATTATACCAACAAGACACTTGATGAAATTGAAAACGCAATTGACCAAAATCAGTTCTGGGACATGTGGAACAATTTAAGCACAACAAAGCCACAAGAATTAGCCATACAAGATGTAGGAATTTGGAAAACTTATTTTGATAATCTATACAAAAACATCCCACAAAAAGACTTAAAACAGAACCAATTAGAAATTAAAGAAAAATTGAACATCCTTGAATCAGTCATTAAAAATAACCAAAATCCATTAGATTACCCAATAACCCAACAAGAACTAAATGAAAAGCTCAAATCTATTAAATCAAAGAAGGCTTGTGGTCTAGACAACATCAGAAATGAAATGCTGAAAAACAGCACACCTGAGTTGCAAAATGCTGTGCTTAAATTGTTCAACATGGTTTTAACTTCTGGCTGCTTCCCTGATGTCTGGAACCAGGGGCTCATCTCCCCTATCCACAAAAGTGGAGACAAATCAGACCCCAATAATTACAGGGGAATTTGTGTAAACAGTAACTTGGGAAAGGTTTTCTGTAGCATTTTGAATTCAAGAATCCAAACCTTTCTTCAAGAAAAAAATGTAATAACTAAATGTCAAATTGGCTTTCTCCCTAACCATCGCACTACTGACCATATATACACCTTACACACACTAATTAATAAACACGTCCACCAAAAAAAAGAGGGCAAAATCTTTGCTTGCTTTATTGACTTTAAAAAAGCATTTGATTCTATTTGGCACGAAGGGCTATTCTACAAAATTCTACAAAGTGGGCTTGGTGGTAAGGTGTATGACTTAATAAAATGTATGTACACAGAAAACAAGTGTGCAATAAAAATCAAAAACCAAAGAACAGAATTCTTTTCACAATGTCGAGGTGTGAGACAAGGCTGTAGTTTGAGTCCAAATCTTTTCAACATTTATATCAATGAATTAGCAGACATGTTGGACCATTCTCCAGCCCCAGGACTCACACTATTTGACACAGAGGTGAAATACCTGCTATATGCTGATGACTTGGTACTTCTATCACCAACCAAAGAAGGTCTTCAACAGAACATTAATATTCTAGAGCAATATTGCCATAATTGGGCCCTGGCAGTAAATTTCCCAAAAACTAAAATCATGATTTTCCAAAAACAAAACAGATGTCAGAAACACAAATATAAATTCACCCTGAACAACACCATAATTGAACACACAAAAAATTACACCTACCTTGGTCTGACCATATCTGCATCGGGAAACTTTAATATGGCAGTGAATGCACTCAAAGAAAAAGCCCGCAGAGCATTGTATGCAATAAAAATGAAATTATTCAAAATCAACATCCCAATTAGAATTTGGACCAAAATATTTGACAGTGTAATCCTACCAATAGCTCTTTACGGAAGTGAGGTTTGGGGGCCACTCAATAAACTGGACTTTAAAATGTGGGACAAACATCCAATTGAAACCCTACATGCAGAATTCTGTCGGAAAATCCTACAAGTCCAGAGAAATACACCAACTAATGCATGTAGGGCAGAATTGGGCCGCTTTCCAGTAATAATGAAAATACAGAAAAGATCATTAAAATTTTGGCTACATCTAAATTCAAGTCCAAATTCGAGTCTGCAATTTAAAGCACTTCAAACCCAAGAGCTGAGCCCAGAAACGAGCCCTCTCAGTCAGCTGGTGTTGGACCTAACCAACCAAGCTGACACCAGCACTGCTTCAAAACAAAGAATTCCAATAAACAAAATCATGAACCAATCAAAGGACTCATATTTACAACATTGGAAAAACGAAACAAAATCCCAAAGCCGACTAAATTGCTATCTGACCCTAAACAGAGAATATGAATTGGCTGAATATCTCTACTCTGTCAGAGATTCGAAGCAGAGACAGATCCTTACCAAGTACAGGCTGAGTGACCACCGATTGGCAATAGAAACCGGCAGACATAAAAAGACATGGCTACCCAAAGAGGAGCGTGTATGTGGTCACTGCACGACAGGGGAGGTAGAAACAGAGATGCACTTTCTCCTTTACTGTGATAAATATTCCTCACCAAGAGATTCATTATTCACAGAAATGACTACATTTATTCCAAATTTTAACTTATTAAACCCAGAGGAAAAACTAAAAATACTCATGGGCGAAGGAGCAATGGCTCCTCTTGCAGCCAAATATGTATTTGCCTGCCATAGCCTGAGGGACACTGAATAATAACATCTGCATAGTAAGCAGTAACTTACTTATTATGACTGTTATTGTTTTTACTGTTATTGTTATTAGTATTATTATTGTTGTTTATCATTCCAAATAGTAATGGTATGGGTGGTAATGGTAATGATAGCAGTTTAATGATGGTGGTGGTGGTAGTGGTGCATTACACCATACATAACATTCGACTATTGACTGTTACCATTTTATTGTTACTATTTTTATATTTAATTTTGTATTATTATTTACTGCCATTCTATATTATTATTTGTCATTGTTTTAATTGTATTACAATGTATATTGTATACATTGTTGCTTTGGCAATATTGACACAATGTTTTTCATGCCAATAAAGCAGCTTGAATTTGAATTTGAATTTGAATTTGAGAGAGAGAGAGAGAGAGAGAGAGAGAGAGAGAAGAGAAGAGAAGAGAAGAGAAGAGAAGAGAAGAGAAGAGAAGAGAAGAGAAGAGAAGAGAAGAAGAGAACCTGGACACTTGTTACTCAATTATTTAAGATGACACATCACCCCCCACAGGAAGATAAATAAGCTCTCAGTGACGGACCACAGAATCATCCTTTATGCTGCGTCCACCAGCTGGGCTCTCACACACACACACACACACACACACACACACACACACAAGCATGCATGCTCGCACACACTGACAGGTCGGCATGCTGGCCCGCGCACACATACATAAACACACGTATAATCATAAATTATAATCAAAGGTTATCATGGACCACCAACCACATGGATTAACCAATCTAAGGACCTCCAACCGGTTGGCTAGTGTACCAATATAAATGAGAGTTGGGAAAACACAGTGTGATTCCAAATGGTGATACACACAAACCTAATTAAATCCCAATTCATCTCCATTTCTTATTAATTAACCACTATCACCATGGTTACTACATTATAATACATGATACCGTATAATCCATATTATTGTTTCTCCTCACCTTTAAAGTGCTAGAATCAGGCCTCCAGTGTTGGCCTGGATCTCACCCTCCAGCAGTGTCCCCTCCACCCCACCCATGCCCCCATCGGCCCAGGCATGAAGCTGCGTCTGAGGGTCCTTCTGGCCCAGGGCCTGGTGCTTCAGCCTATAGCGGACCTGGTTCTCCTTCAAGAAGGCCTCACTGAGCTGGTCACCTTGTTTGGTGGTGAACACAGCAGATAAGCTCTGCAGAAGGAAACTGGTCCTATTGGCCTCATAGAGGGACCTTAGATCCCCGGCTAGGGATAGCAATTCCCCCTGGTCCCTGGATGGTTCTGGGGTCTTGAGCAGGTCCTGAGCTGCTTAGCTGTGGAGCCCCCGGCCCCTCCATCCAGAGCCCCCAGCGAGGTGACCAGGAGCAGGAGGGAGAAGAAAGTATTCAGGGGGGTGGATTTGGAGCCTAAAGAGCGCAGGGCCTCGTAGAGACGCAGGGCCTCGTAGAGACGCAGGGCCTCGTAGAGACGCAGGGCCTCGTAGAGACGCAGGGCCTCGTAGAGACGCAGGGCCTGGTAGAGACGCAGGGCCTGGTAGAGACGCAGAGCCTCGTAGAGACGCAGGGCCTGGTAGAGACGCAGGGCCTGGTAGAGACGCAGGGCCTGGTAGAGATGCAGGGCCTGGTAGAGACGCAGGGCCTGGTAGAGACGCAGGGCCTGGTAGAGACGCAGGGCCTGGTAGAGACACAGGGCCTGGTAGAGACGCAGGGCCTGGTAGAGACGCAGGGCCTGGTAGAGACGCAGGGCCTGGTAGAGACGCAGGGCCTCGTAGAGACGCAGGGCCTCGTAGAGACGCAGAGCCCAGGTGGAGGTGGGGTCTCCCCCAGGGGGAGGAGGGGGGCTGCTGGGGGAAGTGGGGACCAGAGGAAGTGGAGACCCCTAGCACCAGCAGGGCCCAAACAGAGACGAGGAGAGAAAGGGACAGTGTACGCGGCATGGCAGATCTGGGAGGAGAGGGAATACAGAAGTGGATTAGCTGATAGTATTGTAGGCTGTTCATCATTTTATACTGCAACACGCAGGTCACTGAACCTCATTACAACAACATTAAGGCTACAACAATGAAAAAAAGCGAACAACATTGCTTTATATAGGCTAGTTGCTTTAAAAAAAAATAGAAATTCATTGGAATTTCGACTCGGGTTTTAATCAAACTCCTATGAAATCAAACCCCTATGAAAATCAAACCCCTATGAAATCAAACCCCTATGAAATCAACCCCCTATGAAATCAAACCCCTATGAAATCAAACCCCTATGAAATCAAACCCCTATGAAATCAAACCCCTATGAAATCAAACCCCTATGAAAATGCAGTTCTGCTGGTAGAAAGACGAGTGTCTCTGAGACGAGAATATGATGTAACATCAAATTGCAACATGCAGATTGTTATTATTATCGAAGAAAAATTGCTAACAACATTTCATTTAAACTTGTTAAACAAAAATCTATTAATTTGCCTTCTTCTGAACATCTTGGTGAATAGAAAGCGCCGCTTTCTTTCAACACAAAACCACAGTTCATTATCAGCCTACGGAGCGGATAACACAATGACGCCAACTTCTGTTTGTCTACGCTGATGTGAATTGAAGGGCAAAAGTGAAAAGTTCTTTGTTTGATTTTTCTTTCTCCGTAAATTAATTAAAGTGTCTTTCTTTCTCTCCTCCACCGCTTCCCTCGGGCTCGTTCAACGAGGGAACCGAAGCTCATTTCTGTTGGCTCAGACGTGGCAAAGGAAGTTCTGGAAGTCTGTCTACTCGCCTGTCTATTCAATCGTTTGTTTCGACCCCAGACCACACACTCAAGTCCAGGCGCTTTCTCCCTTTCCAGAAATGTCTAACATTCCACCGTGGCAATGGCACTTGAAGTCTGTCGCCTGCAAACAATCAACAATTGTTTTAAGGTGTTTGGGGAAGTTATGCCCGCAGCCTAAAATATAGCCTGTGTATGAATGGATACTGAGATTGTGTGTTTTATGCGTGATCGACCATCTGAATCATTTTGAATCGTATAGGCTGCCACAGTAAACTATAGCATACTGTAAATACAATCCATTGACAATCTATAAATCGCACTGGGACTCCGAAAACCAGCTCTCCGAGCTGGGTCTGCAGTACCAGTCCCAGTCGTGTGGGGTCGCTGGACAGCCTCTGTGCCATCTAATTTGTCGCCCCACCCGTCCCTGTCCACGTCTGCCCGTCCCGAGAAGCCTCAAAGCAACGTTTTAATAAGCTGCTCCATCTCGACCTCCCAAACGTAGTCTTACTGCTATCTGTATTTTTGCCCTCCCACCACTGCCCTCCATTTCCATGCTCTTACCACTGTGAAACGTCCGACAATAAGGGAACAAGTCGCGTACATAGATTTGTAGCCTTCGACACAGGCGGCGAATTGATGAATGGATGTACAAATAAATGGTGTCAAATCGATAGATGTAGAGATAGCCTGAGAAGAAGAAAAAACGGTCGAAGGGCTAGAGATGGAGGATGATGGTGATCACAGTGGAGCTGCCTGCCTGTCGGCCACCAGGGCTGAGCAATCAGCCTGGCCACGACAGCCTGTAGCACCCGGCCGATTATTTACCTCTGGCTAATCAATACTGCACTCCCCGAGATAGCCATCAGCGGCACAATCTCTACACCATACTCACACACGCGCGTACGTTGTGTGCTACTGCACTGACATGCGAGCACACGCACACACAAGGATCCGACCACAGGCCCATTTTGTTGCTTGAAGACAAACCGCCGTTGTTATTTATAGATACACCATGTTCTCACTCGTCTAGGATGTTTCACTGTCGTCCTTACATGCAGCCACACGTGCAATCCTGCCTCATGACATGTATAAGACACACACACACATCCTAATGATGTTGAGTCCACCCTGACAGGTGGGAGATGGTTGGCGTGTGTGTGTGTGTGTGTGTGAAGCCATGTGTGTGTGAAGCCATGAGGGTAGGATGAGTGTAACAGGAGAGGCCAGACAAACGGACACCTCTCCGACCGGATTACAGGCCGTAATGAGTGGCAATGCACATTTAAGCACCATGTGATTCATAAAGGGTCAGGCAGTGCCGCGGTTAAACGAGTCCCCAGGGAAACACAGATGGAAACCCGAGAGTGCTCACTCAGTCAGCGGGAACTCAAGATCAGACAATCAGCCTCCTTCAGGGCCCCGTAGGGGTTTGCACTTTGACCAGCAGTGTACCCTCACCCCCCCCCCCCCCCCCTCAGTCCACCCTATAGGATTCTGTCAATGTATGCGACAAGCCCCTTACCCCCTACACCCTAAACCCTCTACCCTACACCCTAAACCCTCTACCCTTCACCTTATACACTCCTGTCAATGTGTCTGTCTACTGCTCTGCCTCCAGCCCTGTTCTTCCCCTCACCGGATGTTGTTGTCTGGTGAGATACAGAGCTCACTCTTCACGTTATCCATTTGGAAGGCTGTTAGGTATACTGTTCTTGACTGTAACTGGGGTTAAATGGAGCTATAGCCGAGGGCCACAACAGTAGAATCTAAATCTACACTTTAGAACAATGACTATTACTGGTAATGTAAACTGGGCCTTTAGTTTTGGTACCCCCCCCCCCCCCCCCCCTCAGTGCCCCTGTCGTTCTTTTTTTCCTCCATCCCTCTTTCTCTCTCTTTCTTTCGCTCTCTCCCTCTCTCATTCTACAGAGCATTTGTTCCTTACGACCATTCTCTCCAACCTCCCTCTGTGTCATGTTTCTCCAGTGAATCTACTGTTTCTCCACTCCCCCCTTCAGTTAAGCTCCCTCCCTCCCTCCCTCCCTCCCTCCCTCCCTCCCTCCCTCCCTCCCTCCCTCCCTCCCTCCCTCCCTCCCTCCCTCCCTCCCTCCCTCCCTCCCTCCCTCCCTCCCTCCCTCCCTCCCTCCCTCCCTCCCTCCATCTCAGTGCACCTGAGGTCTAATTCTCTCTGACCTCCTCCCAAGCTATAGGGACCTTCCACTTCTCTATCTCTCCCTCCATCCGTCTTTTTTCTTCCCTCTCTTTCTTGGTGGTGAATCAACCTCATAATCCAGCGTAGCCTCATGCCAACGACACGAGACACAGAGCGAGTAAAAGACCTTCACCATAAAACTTAATTGAGATTCCTTATGAACACATAAAGAATCCCTACACCACCGTTCCTCCCTCCCTCTCCTCCCCCTGTCCACTCCTCCATCAATCCCTCACTCAATCAGCTTTTGGAGGGCGTTCATGACTAACAGCGAGTGTGTAACAGTGTGTGTGTGTGCGTGTGCGTGTGTGTGTGTCTGTGTTTGTCCGTCTGTCCGTCAGCAGCTCCGGCCCATATAGAACGAACCGCGTCTGGTTTTACACGTCGGTCTGGAAAGAGTCACTGGTGATGATTTTTAGTGGGGCCTCTTCCCAGGTTGTCTTCAATCATCTCAATCAGCCACAACTTTAGGCCCCTGAAGACCCAGGAGCTCTGGTGTGCCTGATCAGACCTGCCAAAGAGCTAGTCTGAGAGGGGTAGAGGAGGGGAGCAGGGTTGGGAGAGACGGGAACTGGTGTGTCTGACCTGCCAAAGAAGAAGGAGAGGGGGAGAGGTGAGAAGGAGAGGGGGAGAAGGGGGGTAGGGGAGCTTGTTCAGCGCTGCTGAAATCACAGACACATCTGCTGTGAGTCTCAAATGTTTCCAATGAGAGTCTAAATGTTTCCTGCAGGCCTGTGAAGGACTGTGATGTTGGGAGAGGGGAGTGGAGTGCGATGGGGAGTTCTTAAATGGTTTCTATCAGTGTTCATAAGCCTTGTTCCAACAAACACAGGTGTGCACACATCCACACACTCATAGAAACACACACACACACACATGCACGCGCACACACATGCACACGCACACACACTTCCCAGAAAGTGGCATTGTGTCCAATGAGTCAGCTGTGATTGCAGCAACCAGAGGTCCCGAAGCTCCCGCAAGCCGTTGACAGCTGTCTTCATAGAAATCAAATATAACTCTCAATCCCACCCCCAAAAAAACATCACTCAGGCATGACTCAGATCTCTGAAGGGAACAGACGTTACAACATACAATCAGCACGTCCACCCCCTACCTTCTCATCCCCCCTCCACCACTCCTCTACCCGTTCTCTCCTCTCTCCCTCCCCCTCCTTCTCCCTCTCCTGCCAACCTGCCGCTCAGCTGGTACAGTCATGTCAGATAGGCTGAGGCTGGGACAGAGAGAGAGAGAGAGAGAGAGAGAGAGAGAGAGAGAGAGAGAGAGAGAGAGAGAGAGAGAGAGAGAGAGAGAGAGAGAGAGAGAGAGAGAGAGAGAGAGAGAGAGAGAAGAGGCTGGGAGTGGAAGGAGGCATGAAGGTGAAATGGCTACAACAGAAGTCATTAGGTTTGGAGGTGTCACACAGTCACCAGGTCAAAAGGTAATACATCGTCTCTGTCTGGCTGGTTGGCTGGTTGGTTGGTTGGTTGGTTGGTTGGTTGGTTGGTAGAGCAATGGTATGACAGAGGTGTCTTTTCAAGGTTGTCCTGAAATGACTTTAGAAACGACATATGGTGCAGTCATAAAAAAACACACACACACACACGCACACAGGCACACGCACACACACATTTCAGGTTCCCTGAGGACAGGAGTTGTCATCGCATTGCAGACAGTCCTAAACAGCAAGTTACCTCCTACACACAGAGATTCATTGTTTGTGTTTCTGGAAAAAGGAGAGATTGATTGATAGATGATGGCTGCGGGGTAGGTGGGCCGGTCACTCCTTGGTGTTTAGAAGAGAGGAGGAGGTAGCATCACTAGGAGATTAAGATGCCAGGGAGGGTAGGTAGAGACAGGCAACTAGTCACCTCCAGAGGAAAATGGAAACGGGCCACTGCAGGCCTGCAGGGCACAAAGACAGACATGAGAGAGAAGGAGAGAACTGGAGTGGGAGAACGAGAGAGGGTTGAAGGCAGAGGGAGAGAAGGGGAGAGAGAAAAGTAAAAAGAGCAGGAAAGAAAGACAGAAGGAGGGAAAGAGAAAGTTTGAGGGAAATAAGAAAGAGAGAGAGTTAGAAATAGAACAAGAGCAGGTAGAAGTTAAAAGAGAGATTTACCGGTAGATTGAAACAGAGAGAGAGAGAATAGAGAGAGAGAGAGAGAGCATGGGCGAGAGAGAGAGAGAATAGAGAGAGACCGCGAGAGAGCGAGCATGGGCGAGAGAGAGAGAGAGAGAGAGAGAGAGAGAGAGAGAGAGAGAGAGAGAGAGAGAGAGAGAGAGAGAGAAAAAAAGAGAGAGAAGGATATATATGAGGATATCTGGACAAGAGTCAACAGGTGAAGTCATTTACCCAAATGATGACTTCAGCTACCGTAAAGCGAAGGTCACAAGCCTGCTTTCAGGGCATTAGCTCCCCTCATAACGGAGAGGAAAACCAGCTCTCCCTGTTTCCATTATCCCTCCATCCCGCCCTCCGCTCCATCCCTCCATCACCCCCCCCCTAAGCTGCTCCGCTATTCGCTCTGCCGCGGCTTACGAAGGAGAATTGAATCCCCATCAGACTCAGTTCATTTCCAGTGCAGTGTTATATATAATACGACGGTATCGGTAGGATAGATACGTGTGAAGAGGTCAACTGAACTGATGCTATTAATATTCTGCCCGTCCGTTCATGCCCTGGTGTTTAATGTAATTCAGCAGGAAATGAGTGCCCGGAGTAAGTCGTCATGTGTGGGATATGATACGGCGATGTGGGGATGTGCTCATGTGTCGCTGGGAGGTCTCTGGACCATCATATGTATTGCACAGTGCCACACATGACAACGGTACATAACTGTATATACCGTCAAACGGTACATAATTATAGCTTCTGTAATAAAAGGGCATTTATATGATACAAATGTGGCACCAAAGCCTTTCTTTTAGAATCACCTGATCTGTACAGCACATTATATCATTATATGACTTTGGCAGATTTAATAACTGTTAGCAATCTATACTCTAGTATAAAAGGTCAAATCTCCGAGAACCTGTTACAGGGATTAATTTATGTCTGCTCTGATTTCCACACTCAGTTGGAAAAAGGTTTGAAATATCCAGGTAACTTTCCAAAAATCCCTGCTTGGAGGATTTTGGATTTCCTGTTTATCCCCTCCTGGTTCAGAGAACCTTCCGATCATGATTTCTGTAAAAGCACAGAATTTGAGGAAAGTTACCGGAACTTTGCAACCCTAGTTGGAACCTAAAGGCTCAGACACACCGGTAGCATTTGCCCGGCCGAGAGTACTAAACACCTCAGAACAGAGACCCGGCCGAGAGTACTAAACACCTCAGAACAGAGACCCGGCCGAGAGCACTAAACACCTCAGAACAGAGAGCCGGCCGAGAGTACTAAACACCTCAGAACAGAGACCCGGCCGAGAGTACTAAACACCTCAGAACAGAGACCCGGCCGAGAGTACTAAACACCTCAGAACAGAGACCCGGCCGAGAGTACTAAGCACCTCAGAACAGAGACCCGGCCGAGAGTACTAAGCACCTCAGAACAGAGAGCCGGCCGAGAGTACTAAACACCTCAGAACAGAGAGCCGGCCGAGAGTACTAAACACCTCAGAACAGAGAGCCGGCCGAGAGTACTAAACACCTCAGAACAGAGACCCGGCCGAGAGCACTAAACATCTCAGAACAGAGAGCCGGCCGAGAGTACTAAACACCTCAGAACAGAGACCCAGCCGAGAGTACTAAGCACCTCAGAACAGAGACCCGGCCGAGAGTACTAAACACCTCAGAACAGAGAGCCGGCCGAGAGTACTAAGCACCTCAGAACAGCGAGCCGGCCGAGAGTACTAAGCACCTCAGAACAGCGAGCCGGCCGAGAGTACTAAGCACCTCAGAACAGAGAGCCGGCCGAGAGTACTAAACACCTCAGAACAGAGACCCGGCCGAGAGTACTAAACATCTCAGAACAGAGAGCCGGCCGAGAGTACTAAGCACCTCAGAACAGAGAGCCGGACGAGAGTACTAAACACCTCAGAACAGAGAACCGGCCGAGAGTACTAAGCACCTCAGAACAGAGAGCCGGCCGAGAGTACTAAACACCTCAGAACAGAGACCCGGCCGAGAGTACTAAACACCTCAGAACAGAGAGCCGGCCGAGAGTACTAAACACCTCAGAACAGAGAGCCGGCCGAGAGTACTAAGCACCTCAGAACAGAGACCCGGCCGAGAGTACTAAGCACCTCAGAACAGAGAGCCGGCCGAGAGTACTGAACACCTCAGAACAGAGAGCCGGCCGAGAGTACTAAGCACCTCAGAACAGAGAGCCGGCCGAGAGTACTAAGCACCTCAGAACAGAGAGCCGGCCGAGAGTACTGAACACCTCAGAACAGAGAGCCGGCCGAGAGTACTGAACACCTCAGAACAGAGAGCCGGCCGAGAGTACTGAACACCTCAGAACAGAGAACCGGCCGAGAGTACTAAGCACCTCAGAACAGAGAGCCGGCCGAGAGTACTAAGCACCTCAGAACAGAGAGCCGGCCGTACTTTGCAAACCCTACGTGTAGAATCGTTGGAAAATGTCGACAGTCAGACATCCACCAGCGCCGGTGTCCCTATAACACACAGCGCAGAGCGAACGTCAGGCGAACGGCAGATCAGCATTCGGAGCGGTGTGTGTGTGGTCCCTAACAGGTGAGGGTAGATGGTTATAGTGTAAGTGTGGTGTATAATCTGTGAGGCAGCCTGTTTTATTAGGGCGTCACAATAATCAGAGCAGTGGAGAGGCTCAGAGAGAGAGTGGGTAATCAGTATAGGCTAGTCCCCAATCATGTTCCTCTCTTCTCCCTTTCACTTAACTGTTTTCTCTCTCTCTCTCTCTCTCTCTCTCTCTCTCTCTCTCTCTCTCTCTCTCTCTCTCTCTCTCTCTCTCTCTCTCACTCTCTCTCTCTCTCTCTCCTTCTTCTCTCTGACTCTCTCTTTCATCTCTCTTTCTTTCTTTCTCTCTCTTTCATCTCTATCTCTCCCTCCCTTTCTTCTCTCCTTCGCTCCCTTTATTTTCTCTCTCTCTCTCTCTCCTTCCCTTTATTCTCGCTCTCGCTCTTGCATGTGGACATGTTAAGTTGCCTAAATGATTTCAGAAGCATCTTGGCCTTCAGTGTAGGAAAAGGGGAGAAAAGAGGAAATGATTACCACGGCACTGATTAGACCTAATTAGGAGTTTGATTAAAGGTTTTAATTAGGGAACCAAGCACTCCATTTGGAGAGGGCGACAGAGGGGAGGGCAAGGGGGATGGAGAGGATAGAGGGGGTGAGAGAGGACGTAGAGGGGAGACGGGGAGAGCAGACAAGGGGAAGAGAAGAGGTGAGAGGGGGGATTGTACCTGGTGGGATTTCTGATTATGTGCCTTCATCCCTCCCTCGTTCTGGGTCTCCAATCTTTCGATAGATATTGTGTCAAACATCATCTTCCCGCTATTTTATTTACCCTCCTCATCGCCATGTCTCGTTCTCTCGTTCTTTCCGTCTCATTGTCGCTCTTTTCTCTTTTTCCTTCTTTTGTGTTCCACATTACAACCCCCCCCCCCAGCCTCTTCCTCTCCTCCCTCTCTCTTTTTCTCTCTCCATGTTCTCTGTACAGTAAGTCATCTATTTGGCACAGGCCTCTTCTCTATCTCTCCCCCTGTCCCTCTCTCTCTCTCTCACCTACATTTTCAGCCTCTGCATTATTAATTAGCAGCAGTGTTCACTATCAGTGCAATTACTCAAGAGGAGCTGAAAACCAGAGAATAGGGACAAAATGGAGAGGCCACAAAAACCAAAGGGATGAAGAGAGAGAGCTTTCCAACCTTAAAGAGATAGTCTCCACAATAGGGAAATTGACAGGAATGCGTCATTTTGATATTGCACGATCAATTTGAAATAAAATACGATATTCAAATCACTTGGTAGACTAATACAAGAAGGAAAGGTTGTGGTACGAAATAAAATGTTTAAAGGATATGTCTCAACACCTCCAGTCAGGTCCATAATTATTGGCACCGTTGATAAAGACGAGCCAAAAAGATACTTAGCTATATTGTATGTTCCCCCCCCAAAATTGGGAAATTATATTATTTTATTCTAATACAATTGCTCAGAGAAAGAGATGTTGTTTAACATGCAATAATACATTTAAAAAATAGTGGTCCAAATGATTGGCGCCCCTCTTAAAAACCCTAGCACCCTCCACTTGCGGGGAGAACGATACTGAACCTTTTTCTAAATTGTTTTATGAGATCGGAAAACACATTGGGAGGTGTCTAAGACCATTGCACCATACATCATATTTCCAGATACTTGATATACTTCATCTGCTCTTAAGGACTGCCCTCTTCAACAAAAACCACCGGTTTTCAACTGGGTTCAAGTCCATAGACTGAGATGGCCATTACAAAATGTTAACCGTTTCTTTGTGGATTTTGATTCGTGCTTGGGGTTATTGTCTTGCTGGAAGATCTACTTGCGTCCAAGTGTCAGCCTCCTGGCAATGACAGTCAGGGTCTCTGGAAAAACATTTCCTGCTACTGGGTAAAGTTCATGATGCCGTTGACCGTAACAAAGGGACCCACAACCAGTGGATGCAAAATAGCCCCATAACATCAAAGAACCAGCACCATATTTTACCACAGGTATGAGGTACTTTTCTGCGTATGCTTCTTGTTCTACAACGCCAAACCGACCACATGTGTGGCCAAAGAGGTCTATTTTCATATCATCTGACCAAAGCACCGGTTCCAATCCAAGTGCCAACGTCCTTTATCAAACCCCAGGCGGTGCTATGGTCAAATGACATGAAAATAACAAATAACAATAACGTCATCTAGAAAATGACTATGAGATTGAGATTGACACATCGTATACGAATCACAGTATCCCGCTTTTTCCACATATGAGATATAGGTATCTACCTAAATAAAACATACACGTGAGTAAATGAGGGATACAAAGTATATTGAAAGCAGGGGCTTCCACACAGGTGTGGTTCCTGAGTTAATTAAGCGATTAACATCCCATCATGCTCAGGGTCATGTATAAAAATGTCGGGCAGGCCATTATTTTGGCGAGCATAACAATGTCTCCATCCGCAGGGCACGACTGGTCCTTGAATGATTTGATGAGCAGGAAAGCGATGCAAGCCATACGCCAGATCTCAACCCGACTGAACACTAATGGGAGGTTCTGGAGCGGCGCCTGATACAGCATCTTCCACCACCATCATCAAAACTCCAAATGATGGAATTTCTGGTGGAAGAAAGGTGTCGCAGATACTTGTAGAATCTACTCCAAGTCATATTGAAGCTGTTTTGGTCCGTGGTGCCCCAATGCTCAATTAAGACACTTCATGCTGGTGATTCCATTATTTTGGCAGTTACCTGTATGTAATATGTTATGACAGTCACTAATGCAACATGTGGTTGAAAGACAATGTTTACTGGGGATGCACTTCACAAATCATTGAATTAATCAGTGAAACAATTAAGAGGCACAGAGGCATAAAATGATAATTCACTGGTTCCTAATGTGGGCATCATTCATTCCTAGTTCCCTTCCGTGCCATTCAACCTCAATTGGATTGCATTTCCATGCACACACACACACACACATTACTCAGTGAAATAATTCCATACGATTGAATGACAAAAGACCAACAAAAGAATAACGATCCCGACAAAAAGGTAACTGGCTAAAGACACAACAGAGAGATAGGAGAGAGAGCTAGAGGAGAGGAGAGGAGAGGAGAGGAGAGGAGAGGAGAGGAGAGGAGAGGAGAGGAGAGGAGAGGAGAGGAGAGGAGAGGAGAGGGAGAGGAGAGAGAGAGGAGAGGAGAGAGAGGAGAAGAGAGAGAGAGAGAGAGAGAGAGAGAGAGAGAGAGAGAGAGAGAGAGAGAGAGGAGAGAGAGGAGTGGAGAGAGAGAGAGAGAGAGGATAGAGAGGAGAGAGAGAGAGAGAGGAGAGAGAGGAGAGAGAGAGAGGAGATGAGAGAGAGCAAGAGAGAGAGAGAGGAGAAGAGGAGAGAGAGAGATAAAGAGAGAAAGGGAGAGAGAAGGAGTGAGAGAGCGAGAGAGATATAAAGAGTGGAGAGAGAGAGATAATTAGAGAGAGAGAAGGAGAGAGAGAGAGAGAAACAACCTGGAAGCAAGGTATTCCTAATTACTGATACAAATGTATTCAGAGGGAGTAGCAGCATAGTTATGTTATTGTCTGTCTGGTGCTGTGATTTGTGTGAGTGTGTACGTGTTTGTGTGTGTCTGGTCCTGACTTGATTGTGAATGTTTCTCCTCCCGTGTTAATTGTTTACTCTGGCTTATTACAGAGTGTGTGTCATTACCTATCTCTGTGTGTGTGTGTGTGTGTGTGTGTGTGTGTGTGTCAGAGGAGGCTGGTGGGAGGGGATATAGGAGGATGGGCTCATTGTAATGGCTGGAATGGGATAAACGGAACATGGAAACCACATCCTCCTATATCTCTTCCTACCAGCCTCCTCTGGTGTGTGTGTGTACCTACCACCGAAGTGCTCACCACCCATCCCTTTGTGTCGCCAGGGACACTGTGACAGACAGAGGAAAGGTAGAGAGGGAAGAAAGGAAAAGATAGGTGTGTGTGACCTTTAACCTTTATTTAACTAGGCAAGTCAGTTAAGGACAAATTCTTATTTCCACTGATGGCCTACTCCGGCCAAACCCTCCCCTAACGCTGACGCTGGGCCAATTGTGCGCTGCCCTATGGGACTCCCGATCACGGCCGGTTGTGATACAGCCCGGGATCGAACCGATGGAGTGCAAGGAATCCCTTGAGTGGCGATGGGGGTGGGTGGGGTTGGGACAAAGAGAGAGAGATGGGGGGAAAGGAAGACAGAGAGAGATGGGGGGAGGAAGACAGAGAGAGAGATGGGGGGAAAGGAAGACAGAGAGAGAGTCAGATAGAGAGACAGACATAAGGCGTGCCCAGTTGTTTTAATGAATCTTAATGAGAGTGTCATGGTATGAATCCCAAATGGCACCCTATTACCGACGTAGTGCACTGAGCCCTATGGGCCCTGGTCAAAAGTAGTGCACTATACAGGGAATCGGGTGCTATTTGGGATGCACAATGAAGTCTCCGGTAGAGCTGTTAGTTTGTTTTCCCTTCTGGCAGAGAAAGAGAGGGGGGGGGGGTCTGAATACAGAACAGAGGTATTAGAAAGAGTGGCAGGGCCCCTGATCTACACCGGAGTTAACACCGGAGTTAAGGGGATTTCTGGTGATGTGTGTGTGTGTGTGTGTGTGTGTGTGTGTGTGTGTGTGTGTGTGTGTGTGTGTGTGTGTGTGTGTGTGTGTGTGTGTGTGTGTGTGTGTGTGTGTGTGTGTGTGTGTGTGTGTGTGTGTGTGTGTGTCTGTGTGTGTGTTTGTGTGTGTGTGTGTGTGTGTGTGTGTGTGTGTGTGTGTGTGTGTGTGTGTGTGTGTGTGTGTGTGTGTGTGTGTGTGTGTGTGTGTGTGTGTGTGTGTCTGTGTCTGTGTCTGTGTCTGCGTCTGCGTGTGTCTACGTCAGTGTGTGTGTTTGTGTGCGTACGTCTCCCTCCATCCAAAGTGTCCATGTAAATGAGTTGTTCCCGTGGCAGTGCTAAGTGTCTGTGTAGAAGCCACATGGCAGTCAGGACAGGTTCTACCTTCATTCCCCCTGGCAGCTGGTGATTTGTTCTCCCAGAGACAATTCACCCAGGTGAGACACACACAGACGCCCGCACGCAGCCACAAGCACACACGTCGCAGTCTGACTGGATGGTTCAGAGTAAATGGGGGTGTGAAGGGAGGGCTGGTGGAGTAGATTGGAACTAGAGGTGTTTCAATCCAGGGAGTTAGTGACAAACAGTGGATCTAAAGTCCGGGTGTTGATGTGAACTGATTAGAGAGGATGGGAGATGAAGGCCGAATCTACCTGGATCGATTCAATGCGCCTCAAGTGAAACTGCCTCTAGATTAAAACCAGCGAGCAATTGGAAATCTAGCTCAGCTATGCTGCAGGTGTTTTCCTACCGCTGTTGACAGAGAATATTGGTAGAGAAAGTGTGATTGTCTGGGGCTGTATTCGTAATAGGGGTTCTGATCGAGGATAAGTATTTCTATGTCAACACACTTCATGAATCCGGGCCCTGGTTTCTCTGCAGAGGTGGAGGTGGGTCAATGTTTAACCCAGGTAGACGCAGGCCAGGGATGTGTAGAAAATGTCAACCTAAGGCTCTGGTCAAGAGTAGTGCAGGTTGTAAGGAATGTGAGACGCATCCTAAATGGGTCCTGTGTGTTTAACCCAGGTAGAAGTAAGCCCAACCAGGCCCATCCATGCCATCCAGGTCTTTGTCTGTCTCTCTACCCCCCTTTATCCCCCATGGCTTCCTCTCCATATGCTGACCAGTCTGGGGGTCAGGTTCCTGGTGTCACAACCTTGCCAGCCTCCACAGGACACCAAGTACGGCACAGGAAACTGAAGGAAGTGTGTGTGTTTGCGTGGCCTGTGCGTGCGTGCGTGTATGTCCTGTACCCATCTGTCACATTAGAGGTGCATTGCGTGACAGACCCCCCCCCCCCCCCCCCGCACCCCTTGGGAAGGAGTTGTGAGTATCTGAGATGAGGAGTGAGGGGTAGGCGTGGCTGGACTCTCACCCCTATCGGCCCAATTTCAGCCCCCTGCTGCCCCGGGCCTCTGAGCCAGATGGGATGCCAGTCTCACCCTTCACCTTTGACCCCCCCCCCCCCAGTGGCAGGGTGACTGATGGGCCGGCCCTATCGCTGTCACCAGCCTTTGTACGCACTGACGGGCATCTGACACCAGGCTGGGTCTCCTTTATTAACTGGAGAAATGACTGGCACCTGAGCAATACCCGCTCAATAGTATAATACTAGACTACACAATAGGTGTGTGAGTGTGTGTGTGTGTGTGTGAGTGTGATTGTGTGTGTGAGTGTGTGTGTGCGTGTGTGTGTGTGTGTGTGTGTGTGTGTGTGTGTGTGTGTGTGTGTGTGTGTGTGTGTGTGTGTGTGTGTGTGTGTGTGTGTGTGATTGTGTGTGTGTGTGTGCGTGTGTGAGTGTGTGTGTGTGTGAGTGTGTGTGTGTGTGATTGTGTGTGTGAGTGTGTGTGTGTGATTGTGTGTGTGAGTGTGTGTGTGATTGTGTGTGTGAGTGTGTGTGTGTGATTGTGTGTGTGTGTGTGCGTGTGTGAGTGTGTGTGTGTGTGAGTGTGTGTGTGTGTGTGATTGTGTGTGTGAGTGTGTGTGTGTGATTGTGTGTGTGAGTGTGTGTGTGATTGTGTGTGTGGGAGTGTGTGTGTGTGATTGTGTGTGTGAGTGTGTGTGTGATTGTGTGTGTGAGTGTGTGTGTGTGTGAGTGTGTGTGTGTGTGATTGTGTGTGTGAGTGTGTGTGTGTGATTGTGTGTGTGAGTGTGTGTGTGATTGTGTGTGTGTGAGTGTGTGTGTGTGATTGTGTGTGTGGGAGTGTGTGTGTGTGATTGTGTGTGTGAGTGTGTGTGTGTGATTGTGTGTGTGAGTGTGTGTGTGTGTGTGTGATTGTGTGTGTGAGTGTGTGTGTGTGATTGTGTGTGTGAGTGTGTGTGTGAGTGCTTGGCCTGTAATAGCTGTAGTGATTTTAGATCTGCTTGATTCTGAGCAATGTGACCTCTACAGTATATTCTACAATACTACTCAACTTTATAGGCTACACCGCAAACCATGCCGTTATGAGCAATACGCACTATATGTACAAAAGTATGTGGACAGCCTTTCAAACGAGTGGATTCGGCTATTTCAGCCACACCTGTTGCAGTCTCCGTAGACTAACATTGGCAGTAGAATGGCCTTACTGAAGAGCTCAGTGACTGGGCTGCACAGAGCCCTGACCTCAACCCCATCGAACACCTTTGGGATGAATTGGAACGCTGACTGCGAGCCAGGCCTAATCGCCCAACAGCAGTGCCTGACCTCACTAATGCTCTTGTGGCTGAGTGGAAGCATGTCATCGCAGAAATGTTCCAACATCTAGTGGAAAGCCTTCCCAGAAGAGTGGAGGCTGTTATAGCAGCAAAAGGGGGACAAACTCCATATTAAAGCCCATGATTTTGGAATGAGAAGTTCGACGAGCAGGTGTCCACATACTTTCGGTCATGTGGTGTATAATCTAGTTATGAGTTCTGAGTTGTTATTGGTCAATATGACATACAGCATGACCACTCAATACTATATACTACAACATAATATAGGCTACCATGATGTATGTGCTACTCATCCAATACACCATGCAATTATGAGCAATATTACAGGTGTATGTGGTAACAGTATGTTTACTACACTCTTGATAGGGTTCCAAAGGGGTTCTTTGGCTGTCCCTATAGGAGAACCCTTTTTGGTTCCAGGTAGAACCCTTTTTTGGTTCCAAGAGTAACTCCATGTAGAACCTACCTGGAACCAAAAGAGTTCTACCTTGAAGAAAAAAAGGGGTTTTCAAAGGGTTCTCCTGTGGGGACAGCTGAATAACCCCTTTAGGTTCTAGATGGCAGTGTGGTGGTTGAAATGACATCATCATGAACAGAAATAGAGGGCGGTCCGTTCGTTGTGTGATGCTTAAATGATATGATATGGACGTAATACTACACAAATACTTCACAAAGAGTTTCTTATACCACGTACACAAGTTAACCAATGATACCATGAAGTTATAGCGAGTGTGAAACTATGTGGATAGAGAGACAATGGATAGACAATGATTGACCTGATGTCTTGTCCTATTCCGCCCTGTATGCATGGGAACTGTCTACTCCTTTTCATTCTAGGGCCTTAGCTCAATGTTTGTCCGTGCTAGTCATTCATTGACTGTCATGCCCTCCTCTCTCTCGTTCTCTCTCTTTCGCTCTCCTCTCTTTCTCACCCTCTTGCCCTTTCTCCAACTTCCACTTTCTCCAACTTTCTTTATCACCCCCCTCTCTCTCTATTTCTCTCTCTCTCTCGTTCTCTCAACATCTCTCCCTCTAACCTGTCCTCTCTCTATTTCTCTCTCTCTCTCTCTTTCTCCCAACATCTCTCCCTCTAACCTGTCCTCTCTCCATTTCTCTCTCTCTCTTTCTCCCAACATCTCTCCCTCTAACCTGTCCTCTCTCTATTTCTCTCTCTCTCTTTCTCCCAACATCTCTCCCTTTGTTGCCCCTAACCAGTTCTCTTTCTATTTATTTCCCATTCTTTTCGTTCTTTGCCATCTCTCGATATTTCTCCAGGCGACCAGACAGACCTCAGAATGCCAAACAAAAGACAGCAGAATTATTGGAATAGGCTTACAGGGGAGACCAGGATCTAATGTTTCTATCGGAGGAGCCAAAGGGAACAAATATTGACATGACAGCCTAATTCCCTCTTTCTTTCTCTCTCTTTCCATCTTTCTCTCCTGGCTGCCTGGACTGCTTTTTTAAAATTTTATTACAGATGAGGAGGAGTGTGAGGAGCGGTGTCACCGGGGAATGAGAATGGAATTAAATGAAATATTTTTTGTTCTTTCGCTTCCTCTTCCTTCGAGTCTTCCCACCTCGTTCTGCCTCTCTCTCCCTCCTTCTCTTTCACTATGTCTCTCTCTCTCCGGTGAGAAAGCAAAGCCCTTTCCACGAAGGCAAATAACCATTAGCGAGAGGGAGAGAGGGAGAAAGAGAAAGGAAGGCAGGAAATAAATGAAAATAAGAAAAGGTCATTTGTTTCTTTTTCAATATCCTTGTGTTCCTTTTTTAACTGTGTCTCTATTTATCTTTACTCAGACTTAGGTTGACTGGTGTGTGTGGTGTGTGTGTGTGTGTGTGTGAGTGTGTGTTTGTGTGAGAGAGAGGTGCCTTTAACATTCACAATGTGCAACTCTGGTAATATAAGAAACATAATAGCGTAGTTCTTTTTAGGGTTGTACATTTTCTCATTATGTTCCCTTATTTATTGAACTAGGAAGAGAGAGAGAGAGAGAGAGAGAGAGAGAGGGGGAAAGGGAGGGAGAGAGGGAGAGGGAGGGAGGGAGAAAGAGAGAGAGAGACAGAGAGAGAGAGAGAGAGGGAGAGGGAGGGGGAGGGAGGGAGAAAGAGAGAGAGAGAGAGTGGGAGAGAGAGAGAGAGGGAGAGGGAGAGAGAGAGAGAGAGAGAGAGAGAGAGAGAGAGAGAGAGAGAGAGAGAGAGAGAGAGAGAGAGAGAGGGGGAAAGGGAGGGAGAGAGGGAGAGGGAGGGAGGGAGAAAGAGAGAGAGAGAGAGAGAGAGAGAGAGAGAGGAGAGAGGGAGGGGGAGGGAGGGAGAAAGAGAGAGAGAGAGAGAGAGTGGGAGAGAGAGAGAGAGGGAGAGGGAGAGAGAGAGAGAGAGAGAGAGAGAGAGAGAGAGAGAGAGAGAGAGAGAGAGAGAGATAATAGGTTTTATTTCAACCAAATTTTCTCTGTTAGAGCCGTGGCATTGGATGGTAAAACCTGAGATGTGTCCACAGGTCAGACAAATATCATCCTCCTCTTTGTGTGTTCCATTCCCCCCATCATCCTCTCTTTGTTTGTTCCATTCCCCCCATCATCCTCCTCTTTGTGTGTTCCATTCCCCCCATCATCCTCCTCTTTGTGTGTTCCATTCCCCCCATCATCCTCCTCTTTGTGTGTTCCATTCCCCCCATCATCCTCTCTTTGTGTGTTCCATTCCCCCTCATCCTCTCTTTGTGTGTTCCATTCCCCCCATCATCCTCTCTTTGTGTGTTCCATTCCCCCCATCATCCTCTCTTTGTGTGTTCCATTCCCCCATCATCCTCTCTTTGAGTGTTCTATTCCCCCCATCATCCTCTCTTTGTGTGTTCCATTCCCCCCATCATCCTCTCTTTGTGTGTTCCATTCCCCCCATCATCCTCCTCTTTGTGTGTTCCATTCCCCCATCATCCTCTCTTTGTGTGTTCCATGCCCCCCATCATCCTCTCTTTGTGTGTTCCATTCCCCACCATCATTGGCTCTTTGAGTGTTCCATTCCCCCCATCATCCTCTCTTTGTGTGTTCCATTCCCCCATCATCCTCACTTTGTGTGTTCCATTCCCCCCATCATCCTCTCTTAGTGTGTTCCATTCCCCCCATCATCCTCTCTTTGTGTGTTCCATTCCCCCATTCATCCTCTCTTTGTGTGTTCCATTCCCCCCCCATCATCCTCTCTTTGTGTGTTCCATTCCCCCATCATCCTCTCTTTGTGTGTTCCATTCCCCCCATCATCCTCTCTTTGTGTGTGCCCAACGTTCCATTCCCCCATCATCCTCTCTTTGTGTGTGCCCAACGTTCCATTCCCCCATCATATGAGAGACACGTTATTGATCAGCGATGCTGCCCGTTGCCTTGGTTTCAATGCATTTTCCCTCTCTCTTTCTTTCTCTCTCTCTTTCGTTCTCTCTCTGTTTCTGTCCCTCCCGAGAGCCCCAGCTCTCATCTCTCCTCCATCTGCCACCGCTCTCTGTCTCTCCTTCTGCTCCCCTGTCGTCCCAGTTTGTTTGTCTCTCATCCCCCTTTCCACTAATCCTCTCTGTCTTCCTTGCCATCTCTCTCTCCTATCTCCCCCTTTCTCCCTGACTCTCTCCCCCCTTTTTTCTCACTCATCCTCCCTCTGATTACAGAGGGGTTGGGTCAAATGCAGAAGACACATTTCAGTTGAATGCATTCAGTTGTACAACTGACTTCCCCCTTTCCCTTCCTCTTCCTCTCTATCTGAAGGTGACCTGAGGAGAAGAGGGGATGACAGGAAGAGGGGAGGAAGGTAGGAGGGGAGGAAGGTAGGAGGGGAGGAGGTAGGAGGGGAGGAGGTGGAGTGATCATTTGGAGGTTATGATGAGGGGAAAACAGCACATCAAGACCAATGAGAAAGACAGAGTGTTGGTTCTGCATCACCCCCACTGGCTCGCTTGTGGAATATCATGAATAATTGATTAAATAATGGCAAATGTAATGAGAGAGATGTTTTAAAATTCAAATTGAAATCAAACACCAGCCGTGGCATTCAACCACAGTACTTGAATAAGCTGATTGGTTGATAGCGGTGGGTCATGTGTGTTCAATGAGGTGTTGAGTATGCAGATTAGTTTGCCTGTCACGTAAACCTGGAGTGCTAACACACACACACACACACACACACACACACACACACACACACACACACACACACACACACACACACACACACACACACACACACACACACACACACACACACACACACACACACACACACACACACACACACATACGCACACACACCTACCTACAAAACACATACGCACACACATACTAACATACACGCATACACACACACACACACACACACACACACACACACGCACACGCACACGCACACGCACACACACACACACACACACACACACACACACACACACCTACAAAACACATACGCACACACATACTAACATACACACACACACGCACACACACACGCACACACGCACAGACACACACACACACACACACACACACACACACACACACACACACACACACACACACACACACACACACACACACACACACACACACACACACCTACAAAACACATACGCACACACATACTAACATACACACACACACGCATACACACACGCACACACACACACACACGCACACGCACCCGCACCCGCACTCACACGCACACACACGCGCACGCACACACACACACACACACACACACACACACACACACACACACACACACACACACACACACACACACACACACACACACACACACACACACACACACACACACACACACACACACACACACACACACACACACACACACAACCTTAACCGTAACTCCAAAAATCCTAATCCTAAACCTAATCCTAACCCCAACCTTAAACCCCAAATCCAAAACCTAACCATTAAGCTTAAAATAGCCTTTGAACAAATTCAGGACATGAAAATAGTTCTGACTTTACAAAAAGGTTCTTGTTTTCCTACCTTGTCAGGACATTCGGGTGAATTGTTCGGACATTGTGGTCCTGATACGGTAGGAAAACAAGTTCACACACACACACTTGGAAAACTACAGTAGTGGCAGAGAATGAATCTTGTACAAGTCCCATCATACGCCTACGGTCACACAGATGGGTGCTACACACTGGTAGTGTAACTGTCCCCTTCCTCCTCATTCATCGGAAAGTGCTTCATAAATCCAATTCATTACTATTCATATTTTGCTTGAGGTAAAACCAATGGGTTTTTAACTTTCATTGAATTATTTCAGTGGATAAACTCTACAACTCTACAAATTGTACAAGCCCTCCTTTCAGGTCAGATAGAATCCGATAGAATCCGATAGAATCTGTATAGATATATCAGTATGTACTGTATGTCTATTTGGTGGGTGCGCTGATGGTATCTATCTGCATGATGCAGTGTTGGGGGTTACACATGACAAAGTAACGTGTTACAGTAATGCCGTTACTGTTTCAATGTGATTAATACTATTACAGTAACTGATCAATGAAACCGGTTGTTACTTTTGTTATCATTCCCTTCCTATGACAGTTATTGATCCTAATTGTTTTCGTCCTCTCACCAAGTTCCTGTTTACGCAGGAAGAGAAACGGCAGCACCGTCTAAACCGTTGAGTTTCTCAGTGTGGAAGTAATCCCATTACCTTGTTTTTAAAATGTATTTGACCTTTATTTAACTAGGAAAGTCAGTTCAGACCAAATTCGTGTTTTCAATGACGGCCTGGGAACAGCGGGTTAACTGCCTTGTTCAGGGGCAGAATGACAGCTTTTTGACCTTGTCAGCTCGGGGATTCGATCTTGCAACCTTTCTGTTACTAGTCCAACGCTCGAACCACTAGGCTACCATGCTGCCCCGGTAGGAGGCCAAAACGATAAGAATATAAGAGTAAAATCTCAACTGTGCCCAGGCGAGAAACACTTCTCTACTGTTAGAAACACGACTTCCAGTCTCTTAAAGCATCCGCGAAGAGAACACCCCACACAAAACTGGTAGCAGAAGACCCGCGATGCCTGACCGCTGCTGATAAAGATGACTGTGGGCCTACCTCATCCAAACAACCAAGGCTTGGTTTTAATGGTTCAGGAGGACAGGCTGTAACCCAGGGAGAGCTGAGCAAGCTTGTAGCTGGGAATGTAGTAGAGGAAAGGCTGCCTTTATCCACGGCACAATCTGTCATTATTCAAAAATAACTCATGTAGCTGGGGATGCAAACTGGATGCAAACTGGAAACCACATATCCTGAGGCTATTTTAGCTGGGGATTTTAACTTCTCTAGGGTAGGGGGCAGCATTCGTAATTTTGGAGGAAAAGCATGCCCAAATTAAACTGCCTGCTTCTCGGGCCCAGAAGATATGATATGCATATAACTGGTAGATTTGGATAGGAAACACTCTAAAGGTTACAAAACTGTTACAATAGTGTCTGTGAGTATAACAGAACTGATTTGGCAGGCGAAAACCTGAGAAAAATCCATTCGGGAAGTATTTTTTTGTTTTTTTGTTGTAGTTTTCTATTCAATGCCATTACAGTATCCATTGACTTAGGATTCAAATTGCAGTTCCTATGCCTTCCACTAGATGTCAACAGTCTTTAGAAATTGTTTCAGGCTGGTATTCTGAAAAATGAGGAAGTAAGAGCAGTCTGAATGAGTGGACCCTAAAGTGTCACAGAGCTTTTTCATGCGTGCGACCGAGAGAGTGCCTTTCTTGTTTACCTTTTATATTGACGACGTTATTGTCCGGTTTAAATATTATCGATTATTTAGGCTAAAAACAACCTGAGGATTGAATATAAACATCATTTGACATGTTTCTATGAACTTTACGGATACAATTTGGATTTTTTGTCTGCCTGGTTTGACTGTGTTTGAGCTTGTGGATTACTGAAGAAAACGCGCAAACAAAACGGAGGTTTTTGGATATAAAGAGACTTTATCGAACAAAAGGAACATTTATTGAGTAAATGAATGTCTGCTGAGTGCAACCATATGAAGATCATCAAAGGTAAGTGATTAATTTTATCTCTATTTCTGACTTGCGTAACTCTTCTACTTGGCTGGTTACTGTTTGTAATGATTTGTCTGCGGGACTATGTTCTCAAATAATCGTAAGGTATGCTTTCGACGTAAAGCATTTTAAAAATCTGACACCGTGGTTGGATTCACAAGAAGTTAATCTTTAAACCTATGTAAAATATGTTTTTTTTCCTGAATTTTTATAATGAGTTTTTCTGTATTTGAATTTGGCGCCCAGCAGTTTCACTGGCTGTTGAAGAGGTGGGACGCTAACGTCTCACGTACCCAAGAGAGGTTAACAAAGTAAATTTGAGGAAACCGCTAACGAAGTTCTACCAACACATTGACTCTAGTACTCACTGTGGTAAAACATTAGACCACTGCTACTCAACTTTTCAAAATGCCTACAAGGCCCTCCCTTTGACAAATCTGATCACGACTCCATTTTGCCCCTCCCTTCCTATAGGCAGAAACTCAAACAGGAAGTACCCTTGCTAAGATCTATTCAACACTGGTCTGACCAATCGGAATCCATGCTTCAAGATTGTTTTGATCACGCGGACTGGAATATGTTTCAGGTAGCCTCTGAGATGAACATCGACGTATACACTGACGCGGTGACTGAGTTCATCAGGAAGTGTATAGGAGATGTTGTACCCACTGTGACTATTAAAACCTACCCTAACCAGAAACCTTAGATAGATGGCAGCATTCGCGCAAAACTGAAAGCTCGAACCACCGCATTTAATCAAATACAAACAGTGTAGTTATTCCCTCCGTAAGGGAATCAAACGGGCAAAACATCAGTACAGAGACAAAGTGGAGTCGAAATTCAATGGCACAGACATAAGACGTACGTGGCAGGGTCTACAGACAATCATGGACTACAAAGGGAAAACCAGCTATGTTGCGGACAACGAGGTCTTGCTTCCGGACAAGCTAAACACCTTCTTCGCCCGCTTTGAGGATAACACAGCGCGACCAACGCGGCCCGCTACCAAGGACTGTGGGCTCTCCTTCTCTGTGGCCGACGTGAGTAAGGCATTTAAGCGTGTTAACCCGCGCAAGGCTGGCGGCCCAGACGGCATCCATAGCCACGTCCTCAGAGCATGAGCAGACCATCTGGCTGGAGTGTTTACGGACATATTCAATCTCTCCATATCCCAGTCTGCTGTCCCCACCTGCTTCAAGATGTCCACCATTGTTCCTGTACCCAAGAAAGCAAAGGTAACTGAACTGATTGACTATCGCACCGTAACACTCACTTCTGTCATCACGAAGTGCTTTGAGAGGCTAGTTAAGGATCATATCACCTTTACCATACCTGTCACCCTAGACCCACTTCAATTTGCTTACCGCCCCAATATATCCACAGACGCTGCAATTGCCATTGCATTGCACACTGCCCTATTCCATCTCGACAGGAGGAACACCTATGTAAGAATGCTGTTCATTGACTACAACTCAGCATTCAACACCATAGTACCTTCCAAGCTCATCATTAAGCTCGGGGCCCTGGGTCTGAATGTGCAACTAGGTCCTGGTCTTCCTGACAGGCCGCCCCCCAGGTGGTGAAGGTAGGAAAGAACACCTCCACTCGCTGATCCTTAACACAGGGGCCCCATAAGGGTGCGTGCTCATTGAAGTGGGTCTAGGGTGACAGGTATGGTAAAGGTGACATGATCCGTCTGATGACAGAGGTGAGTGTTACGGTGCGATAGTCAATTAGTTCAGTCACCTTTGCTTTCTTGGGTACAGGAACAATGGTGGACATCTGTACTCCCTGTTCCCCCATGACCTCGTGGCCACGCACGCCTCCAACTCAATCATCAAGTCTGCAGACGACACAAGAGTAGTAGGCCTGATTATCAACAATGACGAGACAGCCCACAGGGAGGAGGTGAGGGCTCTGGGAGAGTGGTGCCAGGAAAATAACCTCTCACTCAGTGTCGACAAAACAAAGGAGCTGATCGTGGAGTTCAGGAAAGAGCAGAGAGCGCACGCCCCTATCCACATCGACAGGACCGCAGTGGAGAAGGTGGAAAGCTTCAAGTTCCTCGGCGTGCACGTCACTGACGATCTGAAACCCTGCACCTTAGAGGCTGCTGCCCAGTATACTGTGTAGTTGAAGTCGGAAATTTACACACACTTATGTTGGATTCATTAAAACTCGTTTTTCGGAGGGATCACGTGACCCCTGAACGAGATGGCCGCATGAACTAGGAGCTCCGCACAAGTAGTTTCCAATTCCTAATCTTACCTCCACTTCAAGTTTAAACTCATTTAGCTTTAGTCAAAAAGTCATGGCGGCTACAAAAGGCGACACTACAGGTGACATTTTTACCCGGACTCGAGCACTAGCGACGGAAAAAGCCTCCAAGAAGCAGCTAGCTTCAGAAAAAGCTGCACCTTAGAGGCTGCTGCCCAGTATACTGTGTAGTTGAAGTCGGAAATTTACACACACTTATGTTGGATTCATTAAAACTCGTTTTTCGGAGGGATCACGTGACCCCTGAATGAGATGGCCGCATGAACTAGGAGCTCCGCACAAGTAGTTTCCAATTCCTAATCTTACCTCCACTTCAAGTTTAAACTCATTTAGCTTTAGTCAAAAAGTCATGGCGGCTACAAAAGGCGACACTACAGGTGACATTTTTACCCGGACTCGAGCACTAGCGACGGAAAAAGCCTCCAAGAAGCAGCTAGCTTCAGAAAAAGCTAGCGCCATTAGCCAGGAGCAAGAGGACCCGTTCCCCCCCGAGGCCCAACGAAGGCCAACCTCGCACTCTGTCGAAGACATCTTTTCTGAGCTGAGATCCCAACGTACAGAACTCAACACTAAACTAGATGCCATTAACGCTCAGCTCAGTGCGATAGGGGGCAAGGTGACAATCCTGGAAAATGCTTTGCCTGACATAAACAACAAGATAACCATAAACGCGGGGCGCCTGGACGAGGCAGAGGGGCGAATCCTATCCACGGAAAACTTATTGACAGACGCCATGGAAACAATAGCATATGCTAAAAAAAAAATAGAGCAGCTGGAAGAGAAAACAGAGGACCTGGAAAACAGGGGGCGAAGGAATAATTGTGTTCTATTAAATCTGGGCGAAAAAGAAGAGGGAAACATGCCACTGATCCGCTACCTGCAAGACAAACTTCCCGAGTGGCTCCACCTGTCCACCGACAGACCCATAGAACTCGAGAGAGCTCACCGAGCACTGAGGCCCCCACCAGCAGCCAGACAACCACCGCGCCCAATCACCATACGTTTCTTGAGATTCACCGACAAGGAACGAGTCCTACAGGCGGCGAAAACCAACACCATTACAGTGGGAAACGCCAAACTCACCTTATTCCAGGACCTGTCAGCTGGAATACGCCGAAAGCGCCGAGAGTTTGACGAGGTGAAGAAATGCTCCATTGACCGAGGCATCTTTAGGGGATTCAAATACCCAAACGAGCTCAGGATTCTTCACCAAGGAGCCCTGCGACACTTCAAAACTCCCGAAGAGGCAAAACGTTTTTTGAAACGGTCAATGAGAAATGGACCAATGACTAAATGCGATTACTATTATTACTAAAGGAGGTAAGACAACATATAGCCGATATCCAAAGACCCACCCGCCCTGCTAAATGTCATTATAGCCGTCTAATCTATATTTATGTTCCTTTAGCTGAGAGGGATAGGCTCCATATTATAACCTAGGCCTACTATATGTAGGCTGGGCTATTGATTTTATTTTCTCCCATTTTTAATGTGGTCTGGACGGGGGCTACGTTGTCATTTACCCAATGCGGGGCGGAGAGGATGAGGCATTTCTTTGGTGGGGAGGGGGAGACGTTGTGCGTTGCTAACTGTTCCCGTTTTTTTTTGTTGTTGTTGTTGGAACACAGAATTGTGACTGAGCGGGGAGGTAATAGATCCAACGGGATATGTCGAGTTGTTTGGGAACTCGGCTGGGGTGTTCAGAGACTGTTATTTTATGTAAACCATTTATTTTCCTTTTATGTGAACGCAGCTGTAACTACTATCCACCTTTACCCAGAGATGACTTGCACTAAAGTTCGATTACTGTTCGATGACGATGACTAGTACCTTAAATCTATTGACATGGAACTGCCATGGTCTAGGTCATGCAATAAAACGGAAAAAGATACTATGTGCTCTAAAAAAGGAAAAAGCAGACATCGCGCTATTGCAAGAGACACACCTCTGTGATGCTGAACATGCCAAACTCCGCAGAGCTTGGGTGGGACAGGTGTATTTCTCATCTTTCAAATCCAACAGTAGAGGCACAGCCATACTTATCCATAAGAATGTTCCATTCATAATTGACAAAAACATATCTGATCCGGAGGGGAGATTTATTTTGATAACTGGGTCACTGTATGGGCAACCAATTACTCTCTTAAACATATACGCCCCTAACACAGATACTCCTGCTTTTATGTCGAAAATGATAACCCTGTTCAATGAGCATTGTGTTTCCTTTGGAGTGTTGGCCGGAGATTTTAATTGTACCCTGAACCCAACCCTAGACAAATCATCTCAAGTCCCCACCACAAATCCTAGATCTGCAAAGATGTTGAACTCTCTTACTAAAGAGATGGGACTGATAGATATCTGGAGAGAGACTAATAGCTCATCTATGGACTATACATACTACTCTAATGTCCATAACACCTACTCCCGTATAGATTACATTTTTATCCCAAAGAGTTTCATAAATTCAGCCACGTGTAGAATCGGACCCATAGCGCTTTCGGATCACGCCTTTGTCCACCTCCGCTTTGACCTCTGCAAAAACATCCCGAGGTCAAAGAGCTGGAAATTCAACACCTCCATGCTATCAAACGAAGCATTCCATACATTGGTAACTACATGGATAGACAACTACACACAAGACAACAAAGATTCTCCTGTTTCTCCGGCCACAATGTGGGACGCTGCTAAAGCCACACTAAGAGGTCATCTAATTGCATATGCTTCCTCTAAGAAAAAAGCAATGGAAGCACACAGGCTAGATCTGGAGAGGGAGCTGGAACGCTGTGAAAAAGTACATAAACAATCCACAGACAGCACCTCCTGGAGTCAACTTAAAGCAGCCAAAGCCAAACTGAATTTGGACTATACTCGGGAGATTAAAAAAAAAGTTTTCTTTACTAAACAGAAATACCATGAGTATAGCAATAGGCCTAGTAGATTGCTTGCTTATCAATTAAAAAAAGAGCAGTCAGAGCGTACAATTATGGCTATCCGAACAGCAGAGGACGAGGTCACATATGACCCAAAAAAGATCCATTTAACTTTTCATGATTTTTACTGCAAACTATATACCTCTGAGAGAAAACACACGGAAGCAGAACTCCACTCCTTCCTAGTGTCAGAGCTGCTAGGAGTACTGGGTGGAGGAGTCAAGCGCAGAGAGCAGGTATTCAAGAACGTGGATTTTATTCCTGTAGACAGGGAAAACGATCATGCCCAAACACACGGGCGCATGAAAATACCAGTCCAAACACACAGGACTAAACTGTCCGGAAAATATAGAATCCACATAAAATCCAACACCAAATAACAGAGAACAAGCCCGCACAACAGCCAGCGGGCTACCTACCCTTAAATAGCCTACCCACCAAACTAAACTCAAAACAGGTGCACCCAATCAGCCCAAACTAACAGAAACAAAAAGAAAAGAATCGATGGCAGCTAGTAGGCCGGTGACTACGACCGCCGAGCGCCGCCCGAACAGGAAGAGGCACCATCCTCGGCGGGATTCGTGACAGTACCCCCCCTCTGACGCGCGGCTCCCGCAGCGCGCCGACCCCGGCCTCGAGGACAACCCAGAGGGCGAGGCGCAGGACAATCCGGGTGGCGACGGTGGAAATCAGCCAAGAGGGAAGGATCTAAAATGTCTCTCCCCGGTACCCAGCACCTCTCCTCCGGACCGTACCCCTCCCAGTCAACGAGGTACTGCAGGCCCCTCACCCGGCGTCTCGAGTCCAGAATAGCTCGTACAGCGTACGCCGGGGACCCCTCGATATCCAGAGGGGGCGGAGGGACCTCCGGTACCTCACCTTCCTGCAGGGGACCAGCTACCACCGGCCTGAGGAGAGACACATGAAACGAGGGGTTAATACGATAGTAAGAAGGGAGTTGTAATCTATAACACACCTCGTTTATCCTCCTCAGGACTTTAAATGGCCCCACACACTGCGGCCCCAGCTTCCGGCAGGGCAGGCGGAGGGGCAGGTTTCAGGTCGAGAGCCAGACCCTGTCCCCTGGTGCGAACACAGGGGCCTCACTGCGGTGGCGGTCAGCGCTCCTCTTCTGCCGCTCACTGGCCTGCCTGAGAGAGGCCTGGACTGCCCGCCAGGTCTCTTTAGAGCGCTGTACCCACTCCTCCACCGCAGGAGCTTCGGTCTGGCTCTGATGCCACGGAGCCAGGACCGGCTGGTACCCCAATACGCATTCAAATGGCGACATCTTAGTTGAGGAGTGGCGGAGTGAGTTCTGGGCCAACTCTGCCCACGGGACGTACCTTGCCCATTCTCCTGGCCTGTCCTGGCAATACGACCTCAGAAACCTACCCACCTCCTGGTTCACTCTCTCCACCTGCCCATTACTTTCGGGGTGATACCCAGAGGTAAGGCTGACCGAGACCCCCAGACGCTCCATAAACGCCCTCCATACCCGGGACGTGAACTGGGGACCTCGATCAGATACGATGTCCTCCGGCACCCCGTAGTGCCGGAAGACGTGGGTAAATAGAGCCTCCGCAGTCTGTAGGGCCGTAGGGAGACCAGGCAATGGAAGGAGACGACAGGACTTAGAAAACCGATCCACAACGACCAAAACGGTAGTGTTCCCCTGAGACGGGGGAAGATCAGTCAGGAAATCTACCGATAAATGAGACCATGGCCGTTGTGGAACCGGGAGGGGTTGTAACTTCCCTCTAGGCAGGTGCCTAGGAGCCTTACTCTGTGCGCATACCGAGCAGGAAGAGACATAGAGTCTCACGTCCTTAGCCAAGGTGGGCCACCAGTATTTCCCTCTAAGACCCCGCACTGTCCTCTCAATCCCTGGATGACCCGAAGAAGGTAGTGTATGAGCCCACCGAATCAATCGATCACGAACACCAAACGGTACGTACCTCAGGCCAGTAGGACACTGAGACGGCACAGGTTCTACCCTCAACGCCCGCTCGATGTCCGCGTCCAACTCCCATACTACCGGGGCCACCAGACACGAGGCTGGAAGAATGGGAGTCGGATCGATGGGCCGGTCATCCGTGTCATAGAGACGAGACAGCGCGTCGGCCTTAGTGTTGAGGGAACCTGGTCGGTAAGAGATCGTAAATCTAAAACGAGTAAAGAACATGGCCCACCTAGCTTGACGCGGATTCAGTCTCTTCGCCTCTCGGATATACTCCAGATTGCGGTGGTCAGTCCAGATGAGAAAAGGGTATTTAGCCCCCTCAAGCCAGTGTCTCCACACCTTCAGGGCTTTTACCATAGCTAGTAACTCCCGGTCCCCCACATCATAGTTCCGCTCCGCCGGCTCCAGCTTCTTAGAAAAGAAAGCACAAGGACGGAGCTTCGGTGGTGTGCCCGAGCGCTGTGATAGCACGGCTCCAACACCAGCCTCGGACGCATCCACCTCCACTATGAACGCTAACGAAGGGTCCGGATGCGCCAACACTGGAGCCTCAGTAAACCTTGCCTTCAACTGGTTGAAGGCTCCATCTGCCTCGACCGACCACCGTAGACGCACCGGGCCCCCCTTCAGCAGTGAGGTAATGGGTGCCGCCACTTGGCCAAAACCCCGGATAAACCTCCGGTAGTAATTGGCAAACCCTAAAAACCGCTGCACCTCCTTTACCGTGGTTGGAGTCGGCCAATTACGCACGGCGTTAACGCGGTCACACTCCATCATCACCCCCGAGGTGGAAATGCGATAACCCAGGAAGGAAACGGCTGGTTTGGAGAACACACATTTCTCAGCCTTGACGTACAGGTCATGCTCCAGCAGTCGCCTAAGCACCCTGCGCACCAGGGAGACATGCGCGGCGCGTGTGGCAGAATAGATCAAGATGTCATCAATATATACTACCACACCCTGCCCCTGCAAGTCCCTGAGAATCTCATCTACAAAGGATTGGAAGACGGCTGGAGCATTCTTCAACCCATACGGCATGACGAGGTACTCATAGTGGCCTGATGTGGTACTAAACGCTGTTTTCCACTCGTCTCCTCCCCGAATACGCACCAGATTATACGCGCTCCTGAGGTCCAGTTTTGTGAAAAAACGTGCTCCGTGGAATGATTCCATCGCCGTAGCGATGAGAGGTAGTGGATAACTAAATCCCACTGTGATTGAATTTAGACCTCGATAATCAATGCACGGACGCAGACCTCCCTCCTTTTTTCTCACAAAAAAGAAACTCGAGGAGACGGGTGACATGGAGGGCCGAATGAACCCTTGTCCCAGAGCTTCCGTGACATATGTCTCCATAGCCAACGTCTCCTCCTGTGACAATGGGTACACGTGACTCCTGGGAAGTGCAGCGTTCTCCTGGAGGTTTATCACGCAATCCCACCGTCGATGAGGTGGTAATTTAGTCGCTTCCTTCTTACTAAAAGCGATAGCCAAATCGGCATATTCTGGGGGAATGCGCACAGTGGAAACCTGGTCTGGACTCTCCACCGATGTGGCACCGATGGAAACTCCCACACACCTACCTGAACACTCCTCTGACCACCCCTGAAGAGCTCCCTGTCGCCAGGAAATGAGGGGATTGTGAATGGCTAGCCAGGGAACCCCCAAAACCACTGGAAACCCAGGTGAATCGATAAGGTAAAAGCTGATCTGCTCCCTATGATCCCCCTGGGTTACCATGTCCAGCGGAATCGTGGCCTCCCTGACCAACCCTGATCCTAACGGTCGGCTATCTAGGGAGTGCACGGGAAAAGGTGGGTCTATCTGCACCAGCGGAATACCCAACTTACGGGCGAGTCCGCGATCCATAAAACTCCCAGCTGCACCTGAATCGACTAGCGCCTTATGCTGAAGAGAGGGGAAAAACGCAGGGAAAAAAATAACCAAAAACATGTGACCAACAGGGAGCTCTGGGTGAGTCTTGTGCCTACTCACCTGGGGTGGCCGAGGAGTATTCCGCCTGCCATCTCGACTCCCAGATGGACTCCTCCAGCACCGGTCCGAAGTGTGTCCTCTCCGGCCACAGTAGGTGCAAGAGGAGCCACCTCCTCTGGTCCCCCTAGATGCAGCTCCTCCCAACTCCATCGGAGTTGGAGCGGGAGGGCTGGGAGGTGGAATGGACAGGACCCCCTCTGAACGCCCGCGGGCAGCTAGCAAGTTATCCAGTCGGATCGACATGTCTATCAGTTCATCGAGGGAGAGTGTGGTGTCCCGACAAGCTAGCTCCCGACGGACGTCCTCCCGGAGGCTGCAACGGTAATGGTCTATTAAGGCCCTGTCATTCCACCCCGCACCAGCAGCCAACGTCCGGAACTCTAAAGCGAACTCCTGGGCGCTCCTCGTCTCCTGTCTGAGGTGGAACAGACGCTCACCCGCCGCTCGGCCCTCTGGTGGGTGGTCGAACACAGCCCGAAACCGGCGGGTGAACTCCGCGTAATGGTCCCGAGCCGAGTCTGGGCTGTTCCAGACTGCGTTGGCCCAGTCCAGGGCCCTCCCCGACAAACAGGAGACAAGGAGGCTTACACTCTCCTCACCCGAGGGAGTCGGACGCACGGTAGCCAGATAAAGCTCAAGCTGGAGCAGAAATCCCTGGCAACCAGCCGCTGCTCCATCGTACACCCTCGGGGGGGTGAGACGCAAAGTGCTGGTCCCAGCCGATGACCCTGTAGGAGTGGGTTGTGTCGTCTGCAGGGGAGCTGAAGGGGCCGTCGGGAGACCACTCCTCTCCCATCGTTCCATCCTCTCCATCATCTGGTCCATCGCTGACCCGATACGATGAAGGACAGCGGTATGATGATGGACACGCTCCTCCATAGTTGGGAGAGGGGTGGTCGCTGCTCCTGCTGACTCCATATGGTGGTGCGGGCTTCTGTCAGAGCTGCTAGGAGTACTGGGTGGAGGAGTCAAGCGCAGAGAGCAGGTATTCAAGAACGTGGATTTTATTCCTGTAGACAGGGAAAACGATCATGCCCAAACACACGGGCGCATGAAAATACCAGTCCAAACACACAGGACTAAACTGTCCGGAAAATATAGAATCCACATAAAATCCAACACCAAATAACAGAGAACAAGCCCGCACAACAGCCAGCGGGCTACCTACCCTTAAATAGCCTACCCACCAAACTAAACTCAAAACAGGTGCACCCAATCAGCCCAAACTAACAGAAACAAAAAGAAAAGAATCGATGGCAGCTAGTAGGCCGGTGACTACGACCGCCGAGCGCCGCCCGAACAGGAAGAGGCACCATCCTCGGCGGGATTCGTGACACCTAGAGGGAATCTCGCTACCTAAACTATCAGAGACTGACCAAGAAGATCTCAACTCCCCCTTCACTCCTGAGGAGATCCTGGAGGCAATTACCTCCATGCCACCTAACAAGTCCCCAGGCCCAGATGGATTCCCCAGAGAGTTCTACAAAGCTTTTTGGCCCCAGCTTAGCCCTATTTTCATGCCAATGCTGGAGGATTTTTGCAAAAACGGAGTTCTCCCAGACTCAATGCGCACAGCTCGCATTACAGTGTTGCTCAAAAAAGACAAGGACCCCCTATCCTGCTCCTCCTTCCGGCCCATAAGCTTGTTGGATTTCGACTACAAAATAATTACCAAATTGCTGGCCAAAAGACTAAACACTCTTCTTCCCAAAATAATAAAAGCGGACCAAACTGGATTTATTAGAGACAGATACTCTTCTGATAACATTCGCCGTCTTTTTGATATTATTGATCAAGTAAACGTACAGAAGACCCCTGTCCTGCTGGCTTCACTGGATGCTGAGAAGGCGTTCGACAGGATGGAGTGGAGCTTTTTGTTCTCAGTCTTAGAAAAGTTCAATATGGGCCCAAACTTTATTAAATGGATCAAATCACTATACTCTCATCCAAATGCCATGGTGACTACTAACGGACTGAACTCTGACAGATTCCCTTTGGGACGGGGCACAAGACAAGGGTGCTCGCTATCCCCCCTGCTCTACTTGTTGGGGGCGGAGCCTCTGGCAGAGTTGATAAGGAGCAATCCAAGTATTACAGGTGTTCCTGCAGGCGGCCTGCAGCACAAGATTTCGCTTTACGCGGATGATGTTTTGCTCTACATATCCAACCCTGAGAAATCCCTTCCTCCCATTTTAGACACAATTGCTCAGTATGGCACGTTTTCAGGTTATAAGATAAATTTTAACAAATCCACTGTCTGCCCTCTCAATATTACACTCACCAGTTCTATGAAGACACTATGCCCATTCCAATGGAAGACACAGGGGTTTCAATACCTTGGGATATTCATAACACCAGATCTGAATAGGCTTTTCAAGGAGAATTATCTTCCACTCCTGGATCGAATCAAAAACAACCTCCAAACCTGGATCTCCCTCCCAATTAGCTTAGTAGGAAGAATTAATGTAATCCGTATGAACATCCTCCCTAGACTGAACTATTTATTTCAGATGCTCCCATGCTATCTCCCAGCTTCCTTTTTCAAAACAATTAACCAAAGCATCACCAAATTTATATGGGGCAATAAAAAACCTAGGATCAAGCTCTCCACTCTATCGAAACCTGAATCTAAGGGCGGTCTTGCCCTTCCCTCCCTTCAATTGTACTACTGGTCTGCCCAAATCCGCAACATGCTAACATGGATCACAAACAGACAAGAGTCAACGTGGATCCAGATAGAAGCCCAATCCTGTGGTTCATTGCCACTAAGCTCAACTATATTCATTAATAACTTTAGTGAAGTGGACAACATAGCCAAAACATTTGTGATTTACAGCACCCTACTAGCGTGGAGGGACTGTAAGAAATACCTGGGCATCTCCTCCCAAATATGCTCTCACTCGCCTATAGTAGGCAACCCAGACTTGCCAAAAGCCCTGAGGGATGCCAACTTTAATCTTTGGCATACTCTAGGAATCAGGACCTTTTCAGACCTATTTCATCAGAAGACCACTACACTGAAATCCTTTCAAGAGCTCTGCAGTGAATTCAATGTGCCAAGATCCCATTTTTTAAATATCTTCAAATTAGACATGTCATCTCCTCATTTACTTCCAAGAGGAGGTTTAGAACTCAGTTGAACGAAGTTGAAACCCTTCTTGTCACAGCACAATCCATTAAAGGCAAAATATCCTATATCTTTAGACTCCTTTCTGAGAAAGGAGGCTCCTCCTTTACTCCTTTGAAAATAATCTGGGAAAAGGACCTTGGTCTGACTATCAGTGATGAGTTATGGGCGGAGGTTTGCGACAGGGTATACTGCTCCTCTACTAATGTAAAAATGAAAGAATCGAATTACAAATTTTTGTACAAATTTTATTACACTCCCTTGAGACTCCATAAAATGAAAACAGACATTTCTCCTAACTGTAAAAGATGTACCTCTGAAAGTGGAACCTATATGCATGTATTTTGGAGCTGTAGAGAGATTGCCAGATTTTGGCAATCTATACATACTGCTGCACAGAAAATACTAGATGTACAGTTTGATATGACCCCGTGTCTCTATCTTCTTAATGCCCAGCAGGACTTTGTTCTTGATCCTGACAGAGAAAATTTGCTCATGACCATTACATACTTTGCTAAGAAATGTATCCTTCTATTGTGGGCCTCTAGTACCTCTCCTACATTTAAAATGTGGATTGACCAGATTGTTGACTTTCTCCCTCTTGAAAAGCTCACTTATGACCTCCACAAGAGACAGCCCAAGTTTGATAGACTCTGGTCTCCACTACTCCACTATATCTCAAATTGGACAGAGTGAATGGGGGGATCGGGGAGGTGAGCAGATGCGTGTTGTGTAAGGTGCTGTAAAATCTAAAAACTAATCATTGGCTCGTCATCTCAGCTAAGGCTGGAAATAGCAAATAAGAACCTTGATAGTGCTGCTGCAAGTTCTACATTTTAAATTTTGTTATAATTATTATTTGTGTGTATGTGTGTATGTATGTATATGTAGGTATGTATATATGTATATATATATATATAACATTTATTTTTATTTTTATTATTATTATTATTATTTTTTTTTTTTAAGTCTGTCACATCTGTGAATGTGGAATGTGTTTGGTTGGTTGTTTGAAAACTTAATAAAACTTTAAATTGAAAAAAAAAAAAAAAAATCGTTTTTCAACCACACCACAAATTTCTTGTTAACAAACTATAGTTTTGTCAAGTCGGTAGGACATCTATTTTGTGCATGTCACAAGTAATTTTTCAAACAATTGTTTTCAGACAGATTATTTCACTGATAACTCACTGTATCACAATTTCAGTGGGTCAGAAGTTTACATACACTAAGTTGACTGTGCCTTTAAACAGCTTGGAAAATTCCAGAAAATGATGTCATGGCTTTAGAAGCTTCTGATAGGCTAATTGACATAATTTGAGTCAATTGCAGGTGTACCTGTGGATGTATTTCAAGACCTACCTTCAAACTCAGTGCCTCTTTGCTTGACATCATGGGAAAATCAAAAGAAATCAGCAAAGACCTCAGAAAAAATTGTAGACCTCCACAAGTCTGGTTCATCCTTGGGAGCAATTTCCAAATGCCAGAAGGTACACGTTCATCTGTACAAACAATAGTACGCAAGTATAAACACCATTGGACCACGCAGCCGTCATGCCGCTCAGGAAGGAGACGCGTTCTCTCTCCTAGAGATGAATGTAGTTTGGTGCGAAAAGTGCAAATCAGTCCCAGAACAACAGCAAAGGACATTGTGAAGATGCTGGAGGAAACAGGTACAAAAGTATCTATATCCACAGTAAAACGAGTCCAATATTGCCATAACCTGAAAGGCCGCTCAGCAAGGAAGAAGCCACTGCTCCAAAACCGCCATAAAAAAGCCAGACTACAACTGCACATGGGGACAAAGATCATTTTTGGAGAAATGTCCTCTGGTCTGATGAAACAAAAATACAACTGTTTGGCCATAATGACCATCGTTATGTTTGGAGGAAAAAAGGGGAGGCTTGCAAGCCGAAGAACACCATCCCAACCTTGAAGCACAGGGGTGGCAGCATCATGTTGTGGGGTGCTATGCTGCAGGAGGGACTGGTGCACTTCACAAAATAGATGACATCATGAGGTAGGAAAATGATGTGGATATATTGAAGCAACATCTCAAGACATCAGTCAGGAAGTTAAAGCTTGGTCGCAAATGGGTCTTCCAAATGGACAATGACCCCAAGCATACTTCCAAAGTTGTGGCAAAATGGCTTAAGCACAACAAAGTCAAGGTATTGGAGTGGCCATCACAAAGCCCTGACCTCAATCCTATAGAACATTTGTGGGCAGAACTGAAAAAGCGTGTGCGAGCAAGGAGGCCTACAAACCTGACTGAGTTACACCAGCTCTGTCAGGAGGAATGGGCCAAAATTCACCCAACTTATTGTGGGAAGCTTGTGGAAGGCCACCCTAAACACTTGACCCAAGTTAAACAATTTAAAGGCAATGCTACCAAATACTAATTGAGTGTATGTAAACTTCTGACCCACTGGGAATGTGATGAAAGAAATGAAAGCTGAAATAAATCACTCTCTCTGACATTTCACATTCTTAAAATAAAGTGGTGATCCTAACTGACCTAAGACACGGAATTTTTACTAGGATTAAATGTCAGGAATTGTGAAAAACTGAGTTTAAATATATTTAGCTAAGGTGTATGTAAACTTCCTTCTTCAACTGTAAGTATTCACACCTTTGGCAGCGGTTAGTCTTTCTGGGTAAGTATCTAACAGCATTGCACACCTAGATTGTACAATATTTGCACATTATTCTCTTTAAAATTCTTAAAGCTCCTTCAAGTTGGTTGTTGATCATTGCTTGACAGCCATTTTGAAGTCTTTCCATAGATTTTCAAGCCGATTTAAGTCAAACTGTAACTAGGCCACTCAGGAACAACTCCAGTGTATATTTGGTCTTGTGTTTTAGGTTATGGTCCTGCTGTAAGATTCATTTGTTTCCCAGTGTCTGTTGGAAAGCAGACTGAACCAGGTTTTTCTCTAAGATTTTGCCTGTGCTTAGCTATATTCCATTTCATTTAATCATAAAAACTCCCTAGTCCTTGCCGATGAAAAGCATGCCCATAACATGAAGCAGACACCATCATGCTTGACAATATGAAGAGTGGTACTCAGGGATGTGTTGTGTTGGATTTGACCCAAACATAATGCTTTGTATTCGGGACATTTCTTTTTTTGTTTCTTTTGTTTAACCTTTATTGAACTAAGTCAGTTAAGAACAAATTCTTATTTACAATGACGGCCTACCCCGGCCAAACCTGGACGACGATGTGCCAACAGTTTGCCACCCTGTGGGACTCCCAATCACGGTTGGATGTGATACAGCCTGGACATGAAGTGTCACACGCTGATCTGTTTCACCTGTCCTTGTGCTTGTCTCCACCCCCCTCCAGGTGTCGCCCATCATCCCCATTACCCCCTAGGTACTTAAACCTGTATTCTCTGTTTGTCTGTTGCCAGTTCGTCTTGTTCGTCAAGTGAACCAGCGTTTCAGCTCCTGCTTTTCCCCAGTCTCTCTTTTTCTCGCCCTCCTGGTTTTGACCCTTGCCTGTCCTGACTCTGAGCTCACCTGCCTGGCCACTCTGCCTGACCCTGAGCCTGCCTGCTGTCCTGTACCATTGTCCACTACTCTGGATTATCAACCCCTGCCTGCCTTGACCTGTCGTTTGCCTGCCCCTGTTGCTGTAATAAACATAGTTACTTCAACACAGTCTGCATTTGGGTCTTACCTGAAACCGGATATAAAGTACATTTCTTGGCCACATTTTTTGCAGTTTTACTTTAGTGCCTTTGTGCACTTATTCTGTACAGACTTCATTCTTTCCACTCTGTCAAATAGATTAGTATTGTGGAGTAACTACAATGTTGTTGATCCATCCTCAATTTTCTCCTATCACAGCCATTAAACTCTGTAACTGTTTTAAAGTCACCATTGGCATCATGGTGAAATCCCTGAGCGGTTTCCTTCCTCTCCGGTAACTGAGTTAGGAAGGACACCTGTATCTTTGTAGTGACTGGGTGTATTGATACACCATCCAAACTGTAATTTATAACTTCACCATGCTTAAAGGGATATTCAATGTTTCTTTAACCCATCTACTAATAGGTGCCGCTGTGCGAGGCATTGGAAAACCTCAATGTTCTTTGTGGTTGAATCTTTTTTTGAAATTCACTGCTCTACTGAGGGATGTTACAGATACTTGTATGTGTGAGGTACAGATATGAAGTAGTCATTCAAAAATCATGTTCATGTTAAACACCATTATTGCACACAGAGTCCATGCAACTTATGTGACTTGTTAAGTACATTTTCTCCCTCCCTCCATGTCTCTCTCTCTCTCTTACCCTTGCTCTGTTAACTTTTTCTTCCTCTACTTCTTCTCTCTTGTTCCTGCTCCATCCTTCGTCTCCTCTCCCCCTCAGCAACAGCACGATTCAGGGATCATTAATGGTTTAATGAAGGCAGCCATTTTTTTGCAGAGGAACATAACAATGGAAATGAGAAGTTTCGACTTTTCTCTCAACACACTTTCCCTTCTTACTCTCCCCCCTCTCCCTCTCTCGTTCTCTCTCTCTCTCTACCTGCTCTTCCTCCATCAACGATGACACACTCGCCTTACCTTCCCAGCAAACCGGGGAACATTCCCAGAACATTCCTATTAAGTTCTGGTTAGGGTCTTATCTACCATTAGGAAGATAAACTTCCAAAACCTTTAAAAGAAACGTTTTATGTTTTAAAGGAAATGTCCTTGGAACCTTCTCCTAACGTTTAGTAAAAGGTTGTGCACAACATCTGTAGCGACCACCGCAGAACATTCCTCAAACATTCTCATTAGGGTTTCAGGTAATGTAATAACAAAATGTACCAGTCATCTTTTTAGAACATACTGCCGCAATAAAATGTGAGAGCCATAGAAATGGTTCTGCGAAAACATTACGGGAACGTTCCGCTAATGTTGATGGAGATGTTATTAAAAACACCCATAACAACAAGCAGGGAATATTCCCACAATGCTCTCATAAAGTTATAGTGTGACGTTATGACATGATTGTTCCAATAACGTTCCCTAAATATTCTTCAGCAATCCTGTCAGGATTCAATGAAATTGGTTCTGAGAAAACATTACTGGAACGTTCCGCTAACATTAATGGTGATGTCATCCGAGACACCTATAACGACAAGCAGGGTACATTCCCTCAATAATCTTATAAAGTTACAGTGGGATGTTATGACATGATTGCCCTGATAATGTCATCCGAGACACCGACCCAGGTATAGGATTTTAATTTGACCAGTTTACTTCAACATTCTTTGGAATTCTGATCAGTTTTATGCAATAACAGATGAAACAGATGCTCACACACGCATGTGCGCACACACACACCCACACACAAAGTCACAAACACACACTCACATCGCACATGCATGTGCTTTACCAGCCACATGTACTTTACCAGCCACATGTGCTTTACCAGCCACATGTACTTTACCAGCCACATGTACTTTACCAGCCACATGTTCTTTACCAGCTATATGTGCTTTACCAGCCACGTGTACTTTACCAGCCACATGTACTTTACCAGCCACATGTTCTTTACCAGCTATATGTGCTTTACCAGCCACGTGTACTTTACCAGCCACATGTGCTTTACCAGCCACATGTACTTTACCAGCCACATGTACTTTACCAGCCACATGTACTTTACCAGCCACATGTACTTTACCAGCCACATGTACTTTACCAGCCACATGTACTTTACCAGCCACATGTACTTTACCAGCTATATGTGCTTTACCAGCCACATGTACTTTACCAGCCACATGTTCTTTACCAGCTATATGTGCTTTACCAGCCACGTGTACTTTACCAGCCACATGTACTTTACCAGCCACATGTTCTTTACCAGCTATATGTGCTTTACCAGCCACGTGTACTTTACCAGCCACATGTGCTTTACCAGCCACATGTACTTTACCAGCCACATGTACTTTACCAGCCACATGTACTTTACCAGCCACATGTACTTTACCAGCCACATGTACTTTACCAGCCACATGTACTTTACCAGCCACATGTACTTTACCAGCTATATGTGCTTTACCAGCCACATGTACTTTACCAGCCACATGTACTTTACCAGCCACATGTACTTTACCAGCCACATGTACTTTACCAGCTATATGTACTTTACCAGCCACATGTACTTTACCAGCTATATGTGCTTTACCAGCCACATGTACTTTACCAGCCACATGTACTTTACCAGCCACACGTGCTTTACCAGCCACACGTACTTTACCAGCCACATGTGCTTTACCAGCCACACGTACTTTACCAGCCACATGTGCTTTACCAGCCACATGTACTTTACCAGCCACATGTACTTTACCAGCCACACGTGCTTTACCAGCCACACGTACTTTACCAGCCACATGTGCTTTACCAGGAACCTTTAAAGAACAGATGAAATGTACTTTACCAGCCACATGTGCTTAACCAGCCACATTTACTTTATCAGCCACATGTACTTTACCAGCCACATGTACTTTACCAGCCACACGTGCTTTACCAGGAACCTTTAAAGAACAGATGAAATGTACTTTACCAGCCACATGTGCTTTACCAGCCACATGTACTTTACCAGCCACATGTACTTTACCAGCCACACGTGCTTTACCAGGAACCTTTAAAGAACAGATGAAATGTACTTTACCAGCCACATGTGCTTTACCAGCCACATGTACTTTACCAGCCACATGTACTTTACCAGCCACATGTACTTTACCAACCACGTGTACTTTACCAGCCACATGTACTTTACCAGCCACATGTTCTTTACCAGCCACATGTACTTTACCAGCCACATGTGCTTTACCAGCCACATGTACTTTACCAGCCACATGTACTTTACCAGCCACATGTTCTTTACCAGCCACATGTACTTTACCAGCCACATGTGCTTTACCAGCCACATGTACTTTACCAGCCACATGTGCTTTACCAGCCACATGTACTTTACCAGCCACATGTTCTTTACCAGCTATATGTGCTTTACCAGCCACGTGTACTTTACCAGCCACATGTACTTTACCAGCAACATGTGCTTTACCAGCCACATGTACTTTACCAGCCACATGTGCTTTACCAGCCACATGTACTTTACCAGCCACATGTACTTTACCAGCCACATGTACTTTACCAGCCACATGTTCTTTACCAGCTATATGTGCTTTACCAGCCACGTGTACTTTACCAGCCACATGTACTTTACCAGCCACATGTTCTTTACCAGCTATATGTGCTTTACCAGCCACGTGTACTTTACCAGCCACATGTGCTTTACCAGCCACATGTACTTTACCAGCCACATGTACTTTACCAGCCACATGTACTTTACCAGCCACATGTACTTTACCAGCCACATGTGCTTTACCAGCCACATGTACTTTACCAGCCACACGTACTTTACCAGCCACATGTGCTTTACCAGCCACATGTGCTTTACCAGCCACACGTACTTTACCAGCCACATGTGCTTTACCAGCCACATGTACTTTACCAGCCACATGTACTTTACCAGCCACACGTGCTTTACCAGCCACACGTACTTTACCAGCCACATGTGCTTTACCAGGAACCTTTAAAGAACAGATGAAATGTACTTTACCAGCCACATGTGCTTAACCAGCCACATTTACTTTATCAGCCACATGTACTTTACCAGCCACACGTACTTTACCAGCCACACGTGCTTTACCAGGAACCTTTAAAGAACAGATGAAATGTACTTTACCAGCCACATGTGCTTTACCAGCCACATGTACTTTACCAGCCACATGTACTTTACCAGCCACACGTGCTTTACCAGGAACCTTTAAAGAACAGATGAAATGTACTTTACCAGCCACATGTGCTTTACCAGCCACATGTACTTTACCAGCCACATGTACTTTACCAGCCACATGTACTTTACCAGCCACATGTTCTTTACCAGCTATATGTACTTTACCAGCCACATGTACTTTACCAGCCACATGTACTTTACCAGCCACATGTGCTTTACCAGCCACATGTACTTTACCAGCCACATGTACTTTACCAGCCACGTGTACTTTACCAGCCACATGTACTTTACCAGCCACATGTGCTTTACCAGCCACATGTACTTTACCAGCCACATGTACTTTACCAGCCACATGTTCTTTACCAGCTATATGTGCTTTACCAGCCACGTGTACTTTACCAGCCACATGTACTTTACCAGCCACATGTTCTTTACCAGCCACATGTACTTTACCAGCCACATGTGCTTTACCAGCCACATGTACTTTACCAGCCACATGTACTTTACCAGCCACATGTTCTTTACCAGCCACACGTGCTTTACCAGCCACATGTACTTTACCAGCCACATGTGCTTTACCAGCCACATGTACTTTACCAGCCACATGTACTTTACCAGCCACATGTTCTTTACCAGCCACACGTGCTTTACCAGCCACATGTGCTTTACCAGCCACATGTACTTTACCAGCCACATGTACTTTACCAGCCACATGTACTTTACCAGCCACATGTGCTTTACCAGCCACGTGTACTTTACCAGCCACATGTACTTTACCAGCCACATGTTCTTTACCAGCTATATGTGCTTTACCAGCCACGTGTACTTTACCAGCCACATGTGCTTTACCAGCCACATGTACTTTACCAGCCACATGTACTTTACCAGCCACATGTACTTTACCAGCCACATGTACTTTACCAGCCACATGTGCTTTACCAGCCACATGTACTTTACCAGCCACATGTACTTTACCAGCCACACGTGCTTTACCAGCCACACGTACTTTACCAGCCACATGTGCTTTACCAGCCACACGTACTTTACCAGCCACATGTGCTTTACCAGCCACATGTACTTTACCAGCCACATGTACTTTACCAGCCACACGTGCTTTACCAGCCACACGTACTTTACCAGCCACATGTGCTTTACCAGGAACCTTTAAAGAACAGATGAAATGTACTTTACCAGCCACATGTGCTTAACCAGCCACATTTACTTTATCAGCCACATGTACTTTACCAGCCACATGTACTTTACCAGCCACACGTGCTTTACCAGGAACCTTTAAAGAACAGATGAAATGTACTTTACCAGCCACATGTGCTTTACCAGCCACATGTACTTTACCAGCCACATGTACTTTACCAGCCACATGTACTTTACCAACCACGTGTACTTTACCAGCCACGTGTACTTTACTAGCCACATGTACTTTACCAGCCACGTGTGCTTTACCAGCCACATGTACTTTACCAGCCACGTGTGCTTTACCAGCCACGTGTGCTTTACCAGCCACGTGTACTTTACCAGCCACGTGTGCTTTACCAGCCACATGTACTTTACCAGCCACGTGTGCTTTACCAGGAACCTTTAAAGAACAGATGAAATGTACTTTACCAGCCACATGTACTTTACCAGCCACATGTACTTTACCAGCCACGTGTGCTTTACCAGGAACCTTTAAAGAACAGATGAAATGTGTTCTGGGAACATTCTTGTAACGTCAGTGTCACGAGCGTCGTCAGGGAAATGACCGGACCAAGGTGCAGCGTGGTCAGCGTACATTTTATTTTAATGTTATAAATGTCGCCGACAAAACAAGAAACAACATAAACGAACGTGAAGCTGACTAGGGCTATACAGGCCACTAACACAGACAACTACCCACAACTAAGGTGGAAAAACAACAACAAGTACGATTCCCAATCAGAGACAAAACATAGAAACAGAAAACATAGAAATAAAGAAACTAGAATGCCCACCTTAGTCACACCCTGGCCTAATCAAAATAGAGAATAAAAGCCTCTCTATGGCCAGGGCGTGACAGTCAGGCAAATGTTTTATACAAACATCGTATAATCATCAGCACAACTGGAACGTGTTTGTGTTATAAGAACCTTTGCGGCAACCTAACGATTGTTCTGGGAATTTTCATAGAACCAATTTTGGTTGCTGGGTTTTCTCTATAGATAGGGGTGGATAGGAGTGAAGGGATTTGTTGGAGCACTGACATGGAAATGCCCATCACTGACGAACCAAGCAAACACCTGCACTTCTCAGTGGGCAAGCCTGGTTCGTGCTCTCACTCACACAGACATCTTTTCCCATTTGTTAATTTCCTTCTCTGTAAGTTTCTGACAGTTGATTTGTGGTGTTTTTGGTGCAGAGAGAGCGAGAGAGAGAGACAGAGGGAGAGGGAAAGAAAGTTGAGAAATAGGTTGAGACAGACAGAGAGGAGAGAAAGAAAGAGAGAGAGAGAGAGAGAGAGAGAGAGGTGCAGTGTGTAATCTGGTCCCAACACAGTGACACAGTGACACACAGCTCAGGCCTGCTCAGCTCTCTCTGGGGCAGACAGGACAGGGACCAGTTCACCTCACTGATGCAGAGACAGGCGGATAGAGCTGAAAATACACACAGACACAATCACCACACTTAGGTATATATATTGTATAATACACACAGACAGGTATACATACTGTACAATACACACACTTAGGTATACATATTGTACAATACACACAGACATGTATACATACTGTACAGTACACACAGACATGTATACATACTGTACAATACACACAGACATGTATACATACTGTACAGTACACACAGACATGTATACATACTGTACAGTACACACAGACAGGTATACATACTGTACAATACACACAGACATGTATACATACTGTACAGTACACACAGACATGTATACATACTGTACAGTACACACAGACAGGTATACATATTGTACAATACACACAGACATGTATACATACTGTACAGTACACACAGACATGTATACGTACTGTACAATACACACAGACATGTATACATACTGTACAATACACACTTAGGTATACATATTGTACAATACACACAGACATGTATACATACTGTACAATACACACACTTAGGTATACATATTGTACAATACACACAGACATGTATACGTACTGTACAATACACACAGACATGTATACATACTGTACAATACACACACTTAGGTATACATATTGTACAATACACACAGACATGTATACATACTGTACAATACACACACTTAGGTATACATAGTGTACAATACAGACAGACATGTATACACACTGTACAGTACACACAGACATGTATACGTACTGTACAATACACACAGACATGTATACATACTGTACAATACACACACTTAGGTATACATATTGTACAATACACACAGACATGTATACATACTGTACAATACACACACTTAGGTATACATATTGTACAATACACACAGACATGTATACATACTGTACAATACACACACTTAGGTATACATATTGTACAATACACACAGACATGTATACATACTGTACAGTACACACAGACATGTATACATACTGTACAGTACACACAGACATGTATACATACTGTACAGTACACACAGTCGTGTGGAAGAAGGCTTAAAAGGACAAAGAAAAACACAAATATGATGGCTCAGACACGCATGTGCGCACACACACACCCACACACAAAGTCACAAACACACACTCACATCGCACATGCATGTGCTTTACCAGCCACATGTGCTTTACCAGCCACATGTACTTTACCAGCCACATGTACTTTATCAGCTACATGTACTTTACCAGCCACATGTACTTTACCAGCCACATGTACTTTACCAGCCACGTGTACTTTACCAGCCACGTGTACTTTACCAGCCACATGTACTTTACCAGCCACATGTACTTTACCAGCCACATGTACTTTACCAGCCACATGTACTTTACCAGCCACATGTACTTTACCAGCCACACGTGCTTTACCAGCCACACGTACTTTACCAGCCACACGTACTTTACCAGCCACATGTACTTTACCAGCCACATGTACTTTACCAGCCACACGTGCTTTACCAGCCACATGTACTTTACCAGCCACGTGTACTTTACCAGCCACATGTACTTTACCAGCCACATGTACTTTACCAGCCACATGTACTTTACCAGCCACATGTACTTTACCAGCCACACGTGCTTTACCAGCCACACGTACTTTACCAGCCACGTGTACTTTACCAGCCACATGTACTTTACCAGCCACACGTGCTTTACCAGCCACACGTACTTTACCAGCCACGTGTACTTTACCAGCCACACGTACTTTACCAGCCACACGTACTTTACCAGCCACATGTACTTTACCAGCCACACGTGCTTTACCAGCCACACGTACTTTACCAGCCACACGTACTTTACCAGCCACGTGTACTTTACCAGCCACATGTACTTTACCAGCCACATGTACTTTACCAGCCACATGTACTTTACCAGCCACATGTACTTTACCAGCCACACGTGCTTTACCAGCCACACGTACTTTACCAGCCACGTGTACTTTACCAGCCACATGTACTTTACCAGCCACATGTACTTTACCAGCCACATGTACTTTACCAGCCACATGTACTTTACCAGCCACACGTGCTTTACCAGCCACATGTACTTTACCAGCCACACGTGCTTTACCAGCCACACGTACTTTACCAGCCACGTGTACTTTACCAGCCACATGTACTTTACCAGCCACATGTACTTTACCAGCCACATGTACTTTACCAGCCACATGTACTTTACCAGCCACACGTGCTTTACCAGCCACGTGTACTTTACCAGCCACGTGTACTTTCCCAGCCACATGTACTTTACCAGCCACACGTACTTTACCAGCCACGTGTACTTTACCAGCCACACGTACTTTACCAGCCACACGTACTTTACCAGCCACACGTACATTACCAGCCACACGTGCTTTACCAGCCACACATACTTTACCAGCCACGTGTACTTTACCAGCCACGTGTACTTTACCAGCCACATGTACTTTACCAGCCACATGTACTTTACCAGCCACATGTACTTTACCAGCCACATGTACTTTACCAGCCACACGTGCTTTACCAGCCACACGTACTTTACCAGCCACGTGTACTTTCCCAGCCACATGTACTTTACCAGCCACATGTGCTTTACCAGCCACGTGTACTTTACCAGCCACGTGTACTTTACCAGCCACATGTACTTTACCAGCCACGTGTACTTTATCAGCTACATGTACTTTACATGTGCTTTACCAGCCACATGTACTTTACATGTGCTTTAACAGCCACATGTGCTTTACCACACAGGCCCACATTGTCAGAATAAAATGTTAATGGTATAGATTTGACTCATGGAATATGAATGAGGCCTGCTGTGTGTTTGTAACAGTCCATCTGTATGGAGATTTACAGCCAAGTCCTGTATGACATGAGTGTAGACACACAATACTACGGCCTGACAACTACTAGAGCCCCAACCCCTGTATTTTCATCTCAATTTGCTCTTTTCACCCGTTACGCTTTCTTTTTTCCTTTTTCTCCCTTCTTTCTTTCTCGTCTTTTATTAAAGTCTGCCCCTAGTGTCTTCCCCTCCCCTGTCGCTGTTGGGCACCACAAATCACGTTGGGGAAAGGCGAGAAAGAGAAAGATGGCGAAAGGGAGAGGACATAACGAGAGTTCCCTACAAAAGCCGTGGCCACATCTATCTACTGTGTTGACAGACTGAGACACAGCTTGACCAGGCAGCTGGCGTCCAATTTCACACTGACGGAGGTGACCACCACAATAACAATCCATCTACCCCTCTCTCTCTTTCTCTCTGCCTCTCTCTGCCATTTCCTTCCTCTCTCTCTCTTTTCCTCCGTCTTTCTTTGCTCCCTCTCTTTCGGTTTCTCCCTTTCCCTTACCAGCCCGCTCTTCCCTCCTTCCATCCCTCTCTCTCCTTTTCTCCTTCCTTCCCCCTTTCTCCATCCACCATGCTGCCAGCTGCAGGGGTGAAAAATAAAGTCCAAAATCAGTTGTCTCCACCCCTCCTCCTCCTCCCTCCACCCCCCTCCACCCACCCCTCCCTCTTAGCCATCAGCCATAGCAATCAGCGAGATCTTTACTGAAAGCAGAGTGTGGCAAGGAGAGAGCAAGAGAGCGTGTGTGCGTGTGGGTGCGTGTGTGTGTGTGTGTGTGTGTGTGTGTGTGTGTGTGTGTGTGTGTGTGCGCGCGTGCGCGTGCGCGTGCGTGCGTGTGCGTGTGTGTGTGTGTGTGTGTGTGCGCGCGTGCGTGCCTGCATGATTGTGTGTGTGAGCGAGGAGGAGAAGGCCGCTCTCTATTGATCAGTGCAGACAGCTTCATTATCTGCACTTACTGGAGCCAGTGCATCAACAACCAGCCTTACAACACCACTAACACCACCACACCACCCTAATACTGACTGGCTGACTGGAGCTCAGGATGGACTGACTGGATAGTGCTGGATATGTCTACTGACAAAGACAGAAAGAAAGGAGAGGGAGACAAAAAAAATGCAACAGGGCAGAATGGCATGATGTGTGTGTCTGCTCACACACACACACACACACACACACACACACACACACACACACACACACACACACACACACACACACACACACACACACACACACACACACACACACACACACACACACACACACACACACACACACACACACACACACACACAAACACTCTTCCCACACACACAAACACTCTTCCCACACACACACACTCCATCTGCACACTGTATCTTTGTTTCATCACCTGGAGAAAAGGGGTAAGGGGTGAGGGGGTTTGGAGATTGGAGTTAGGGGTGCTGTTGGAGGGGGGGTTGACAAGGTGTTGCCGTGGTAACCAAGTGCCGGCCTCGTTAGCGCAGCAGGTGCTAATAGAGATAACGAGAGAGGGAGGAGAGGTGGAGAGAACCAACCCAGACCCCCATTTACACCACTTTACCTTTCGGTCCTTCCCTTGTTCCCCCCTTCATCTTCCAATCTCACCCGCCGAGGCGCTCCCTTTCACTCCCTTTCGCTCTCTCCCTTTCTCTCTCTCCCATTCTCTGCCATTCTCTCTCTCTCTAACCTCTCTCAGCTCTCCTCCACTTTAACCATTTCATTCAATTTCTGATGCAGCACTGCATGTGTTTTAACAACTCTCTCTCCATTTTAGCCTTTCTTCCTTCATTCATTTCGCCCAACTCTCTGCCCTCCTTCCTCTCCTCCATCTCCATCCCTCCTCTCAGGACTCTTTCAGAGTGGTGGCGGTAGACAAATAAAGTCCTCCACCACAAAAGAGAAGAGAAAAAACTGAACAGAGAGAGCGAGAGAGAGAGAGAGAGGGAGAGAGGGAGATAGAGAGAGACAGAGAGAGAGACAGAGATAGAGAGAGAGACAGAGAGAGAGAGATAGAGAGAGAAAGAGAGACAGAGAGAGCGATAGAGAGAGACAGAGAAGGAGGGAGAGAGATAGAGAGACAGAGAAGGAGGGAGAGAGATAGAGAGAGAGAGAGAGAGAAAGAGAGACAGAGAGAGAGAGAGCGATAGAGAGAGACAGAGAAGGAGGGAGAGAGATAGAGAGACAGAGAAGGAGGGAGAGAGATAGAGAGAGAGAGAGAGAGAGAGAGAGAGAGAGAGAGAGAGAGAGAGAGAGAGAGAGAGAGAGAGAGAGAGAGAGAGGACAGAGAGGGAGAGAGAGAGAGAGAGAGAGAGAGAGAGAGAGAGAGAGAGAGAGAGAGAGAGAGAGAGAGAGAGAGAGAGAGAGAGAGAGAGAGAGAGAGAGAGGGAGAGAGAGAGGGAGATAGAGAGAGAGAGGGAGAGAGAGAGAGGGAGAGGGGGGAGTGGTTTTCTAACTGCTTCATGTTCCTCTGTTCTCCCTCCCCGTTGGCCACTTCAGGGTGCAGTGTAGCTGAAGGTTGTCTATTTGCTAGGCCTTCATGTTTCTAACGAACCTTCTTTATATCGTCAGGTCTCTTCAGCCTGCTAATAGGCCCTGGCCTTCATTGTGTTCCACACAATCTCCTCTACCTCCATAGCTGAGCATTCGGCTCCATCTACTCACACACATAACACAAATACCAACAAAGGGGACGTGGAGTAGCGTGGAAACACAAGCACGCTCACAGAAAAGCACACACAGGCATGGATTAAGGCAGCAGTAAAAGTAGACACACACAAAACCACACACACACACACACACACACGCGCGCTACGCTGGTAAATGGACAGCGGAGAAATAACTGTAATGAAAGCAGTGCTGGTTACAAAGAGTCCCTATGACACACAGGTTCTTATCAAACATACATCTCCTCTCAAGGACTACCTCTCCTCTTTGTTTCTCTCCCCCTTTCTTTTCCCTCCATTCCTCTCTCGGCAGATAAAAAACAGGTGTGCCACACACCCTCTCACCCTCCTTCTCCTCAGGGATGGAAGAGAGAGAGCGAGAGAGAGAAGAAAATAACGAGAAGAGGAAAAGTTTAAGAGGAAATTCCCAGAAGGAGTAAAGACATTCCAGGAGTGTGAATCGCAGCCCGTTCCTCCCTCTGTCCCGCCCCCCTTCAACTCTACTGCAAAACGCCTGAGGGAAGGTACAGTATGACCCTGACACACACACACACGCACACACACACACACACACGTTTAATCTCTCATGTCTGAAACACCTGGATAGAGACATCATCTGTCATGCTTGTCAGACACACACACACACACACACTCAAACACACACACACACACACACACACACACACACACACACACACACACACACACACACACACACACACACACACACACACACACACACACACACACACACACACACACACACACACACACACACACACACACACACACACACACACACACACCAGCAAGGTCACCCGTGATACAAGTCAGTATTCAACATCCATCCCTGTCTGGGGACTTCGGGATATTGCGTGGAAACTGGCCACTAGGGGCAACGGTGAGCGCTGTTGCCTTCAAGTAGGTTTCCGTTTTGCTGTTGTGGACGGGGATAGTGGACAAGCATCTGCCTCGGATTCCAAAAGTTGCAAGTTCAAATCCTGTGATAGAAATTCATTTTTGAGATTTTTGTTTTAAGCCTATCCCAAACCTTGACCCTTACCTTAACCATCCGGAGTTAATGCCTAACCTTACGATTTCGGCGTTAACCCTAAACGTAACCTTATCCACTTCAAAATTTTACGTTTGCAACAACTTCAAAATTGGACGTTTGAGAAACCTGGATGAACGTCTAATTCTGAGCTAGTTGCACACACACACACACACACACGCACGCACGCACGCACGCACGCACGCACGCACGCACGCACGCACGCACGCACACACACACACACACACACACACACACACACACACATACAGTTAAGGCACAAACACATAGAGACAGTCTAACAGACGAACACACTCATCCTTCATTCTCGTCTGTAAAATGGATAGAGCTGTCCTCTGTCAATAGAACCTGTCAACTGAACACATACACCCCCCCACCCACGCCTTCAAACACACACACACACACGCACACTCACACACATGCACCGGCCCCTGTTTGCAAACACACCAATTACCTGTTAACAGCATGGGGGCCTCAGGAAATTACTGTCTCATTACCATAACTGTTATTATGTTAACCTACGTGTCAGGGTTACGATTATACACAGTGTGTGTGTGTTGTGTGTTTGTGTGTGTTCATGCACCAGTGTGTGTGGTGTGTGTATGTGTGTGTGGTGTGTGTGTATGTGCGTTTATGTGTGTGTGGTGTGTATGTGTGTGTATGTGTGTGTGGTGTGTGTGTATGTGCGTTTATGTGTGTATGTGTGTGTGTGTGTATGTTTGTATGTGTGTGTGTGTGTGTGTGTGTGTGTGTGTGTGTGTGTGTGTGTGTGTGTGTGTGTGTGTGTGTGAGTGAGTGAGTGTGTATGTGTGAGTGTGTGTGTGTGTGTGTGTGTGTGTGTGTGTGTGTGTGTGTGTGTGTGTGTGTGTGTGTGTGTGTGTGTGTGTGTGTGTGTGTGTGTGTGTGTGTGTGTGTGTGTGTGTGTGTCAGGGACAGAACACATCTTTAGTAATAACTGGGGGCCTGGATGTTTCCGTGTCAGGTCACATGTTAGGAAGAACTCAGGAGGTGCCAGTAATAACAACCACATACTGTACAGTAGCTTGACTCTGGGTTAGATTGGATGGTGTTTATTATCTGTAGAAAAATATTTTGGGGTGTGTAAAAAAAAAAGGGTTTAAACACACAAGGAAACAGCATCACCAACAGCGTATATCTAGCGACATGAACAGACATACAATAGAACTACTATCTCATGCCAGCATGGCCCCAAAAATGTTTTCTCCGATTGTTCTGGCAATTCTCACATACAGTGGGGAGAACAAGTATCCCATTCGTATCAAGGTACGATGCGTTGTGCATTTTTTTTATGGATCTTTGGGCACCAATGTTGTACTGGACTGTCAGTTGACTAATTGTAGCCCGTCTGTTGCGCTGCACAATTCGTGTCAGCCTCCTTTGTCCTCTTTCATCAATGACCTGTTTTCAATCATTGGTCTGCTCGTTGGCTGGATGTCCTTTGGGTGGTGGAACCATTCTTGATACACATGGGAACCGGTTTAGCATGAAAACCCCAGCGCCGTTGCAGTTCTTGAGACACTCAAACCGGTGCGCCTGGCACCTACTACCACACCTCGTTCAAAGGCACTTAAATCTTTTGTCTTGCCCATTCACCCCCGGATTGGCACACACACACAATCCATGTCTCAATTGTCTCAAGGCTTAAAAATCCTTCTTTATCCTGTCTCCTCCCCTTCCTCTACACTGATTGAAGTGGATTTAACAGGTGACATCAATAAGGGGATCATAGCTTTCACCTGGATTCACCTGGTCAATCTAAGTCATGGAAAGAGCATGTTTTGTACACTCAGTGTCTTTCATCTCCAATGTTTATTGAAAACATAAACACATGTGTCACGCCCTGACCATAGTTTGCTTTGTATGTTTCTATGTTTTGTTTGTTTGGTCAGGGTGTGATCTGAGTGGGCATTCTATGTTGTATGTCTATTTTGTCTATTTCTATGTGTTTGGCCTGATATGGTTCTCAATCAGAGGCAGGTGTTAGTCGTTGTCTCTGATTTGGAACCATATTTAGGTAGCCTGTTTTGTATTGTGGGTTGTGGGTGATTGTTCCTGTTTCTGTGTCTTTGTGTATGTCACCATACGGGACTGTTGCGTTTTCGTTCGTTTGTCCGTTTATTGTTTTGTAGTTTATTCAGTGTTCTTCGTTAATAAAAGTAACGATGTATTCATATCACGCTGCGCATTGGTCCTCCGATCCTTCTTACTACTCCTCCTCAGATGAGGAGGACGACGAGCGTGACAATATGTGCACAATGAGAACTTGTTGTCTCTCAAATACATAATTACAGTTGTTGGTTAGCTAGCTAGCAAATATTAGCATAGAGATGAAATCAGTTAAAACTAGGGTTGCAAAATACTGTGAACTTTCCAAAGAATTCCCCAGTTTCCAGAAATCCTGTTTGGAAGATTCCAGGTTTTCCTACTGATTCCGGGAATTCTCCAACTGTGATTTCGGGAAAACCAGGGAATTTATTGAAAGTTCCCAGAATTTTGCAACCCTAGTCAAAACACCTCAAAACAAGACATGGTATCAAGGTGAAAACTAGCTGAAACAACCTACGATTCCCCACGTGGCAGCTTCTTGTCATTGTTGTTTGCTATCTGGCCATTCAGAATCACAACATGGCCTTCTGCCCCATTGAAGCGCATGCATTGTTTTGGTGATGTTGTCAGCTAACCCGTCTCAAATAGTCCTACTAGTGTGCTCTAAAATATGGAGTATCGCTACATTCTGAAATTGAATTTAACACATTCATTTATTCAACATAAAATAGACAAACTCCAGATACTAGAGCACAGCTATAAGGAATATACAGTGCCTTGCAAAAGTATTCACCCCTCTTGGTGTTTTTCCTATTTTGTCTCATTACAACCTGTAATTTAAATGGATTTTTATTTGGTTTTCATGTAATGGACATACACAAAATAGTCCAAAATGGTGAAGTGATATGATTCTTTTTTATTGTTTCAAAAAATTTGAAAAAATAAAAAACTGAAAAGGTGTGCGTGCGTATGTCTTCACCCCCTTTGCTATGAAGCCCGCAAATAAGATCTGGTGCCACCAATTACCTTCAGAAGTCAAATAATTAGTTAAATAAATTCCTCCTGTGTGCAGTGTAAGTGTCACATGATCTGTCACATGATCTCAGTATATATACACCTGTTCTGAAAGAACCCAGAGTTTGCAACACCACTAAGCAAGGGGCACCACCAAGCAAGCGGCCCAATGAAGACCAATGAGCTATCCAAACAGGTCAGAGACAAAGTTGTGGTGAAGTACAGATCAGGGTTTGAACAAACTTTGAACATTCCACGGAGCACCATTAAATCCATTATTAAAAAATGGAAAGAACATGGCACCACAACAAACCTGCCAAGAGAGGGCTACCCACCAAAACTCACAGACCAGGCAAGGAGGGCATTAATCAGAGAGGCAACAAAGATAACAAAGATAACCCTGAAGGAGCTGCAAAGCTCCAAAGCGAAGATTGGAGTATCTGTCCATAGGACCACTTTACAGAGCTGGGCTTTACGGAAGAGGACCACACTCCACAGAGCTGGGCTTAACGGTAGAGTGGCCAGAAAAAAGCCATTTTTTAAAGAAAAAAATTAGTAAACACGTTTGGTGTTCGCCAAAAGGCATGTGGGAGGCATGTGGGTACTCTGGTCAGATGAGACTAAAATTTAGCTTTTTTGCCATCAAGGAAAGCGCTCTGGCGCAAACCCAACACCTCTCATCACCTCGAGAACACCATCCCCATAGTGAAGCATGGTGGTGGCAGCATCAT
>NC_092096.1:54955090-54992590 GCF_045679555.1 Salvelinus alpinus
TCTCTGTGGTTGTCTTTCTCTGTGGTTGTATCTCTATCCCTCTATCTCTTCATCTTTCTCTGTGGTTGTATCTCTATTCCTCTATCTCTCCATCTTTCTCTGTGGTTGTATCTCTATCCCTCTGTCTTTCTCTGTGGTTGTATCTCTATCCCTCTATCTCTCCATCTTTCTCTGTGGTTGTATCTCTATCCCTCTATCTCTCCATCTTTCTCTGTGGTTGTATCTCTATCCCTCTATCTCTCCATCTTTCTCTGTGGTTGTAGCTCTATTCCTCTATCTCTCCATCTTTCTCTGTGGTTGTAGCTCTATCCATCTATCTCTCCATCTTTCTCTGTGGTTGTAGCTCTATCCCTCTATCTCTCCATCGTTCTCTGTGGTTGTAGCTCTATCCCTCTATCTCTCCATCTTTCTCTGTGGTTGTATCTCTATCCCTCTATCTCTCCATCTTTCTCTATGGTTGTATCTCTATCCCTCTATCTCTCCATCTTTCCCTGTGGTTGTAGCTCTATTCCTCTATCTCTCCATCTTTCTCTGTGGTTGTAGCTCTATCCATCTATCTCTCCATCTTTCTCTGTGGTTGTAGCTCTATCCCTCTATCTCTCCATCTTTCTCTGTGGTTGTAGCTCTATCCCTCTATCTCTCCATCTTTCTCTGTGGTTGTAGCTCTATTCCTCTATCTCTCCATCTTTCTCTGTGGTTGTAGCTCTATTCCTCTATCTCTCCATCTTTATCTGTGGTTGTAGCTCTATCCCTCTATCTCTCCATCTTTCTCTGTGGTTGTAGCTCTATCCCTTTATCTCTCCATCTTTCTCTGTGGTTGTAGCTCTATTCCTCTGTCTTTCTCTGTGGTTGTATCTCTATTCCTCTATCACTCCATCTTTCTCTGTGGTTGTATCTCTATCCCTCTGTCTTTCTCTGTGGTTGTATCTCTATCCCTCTATCTCTCCATCTTTCTCTGTGGTTGTATCTCTATCCCTCTATCTCTCCATATTTCTCTGTGGTTGTATCTCTATCTCTATCCCTCTATCTCTCCATCTTTCTCTGTGGTTGTATCTCTATCCCTCTATCTCTCCATCTTTCTCTGTGGTTGTAGCTCTATTCCTCTATCTCTCCATCTTTCTCTGTGGTTGTATCTCTATCCCTCTATCTCTCCATCTTTCTCTGTGGTTGTATCTCTATCCCTCTATCTCTCCATCTTTCTCTGTGGTTGTATCTCTATCCCTCTATCTCTCCATCTTTCTCTGTGGTTGTAGCTCTATCCCTCTATCTCTCCATCTTTCTCTGTGGTTGTATCTCTATCCCTCTATCTCTCCATCTTTCTCTGTGGTTAAATCTCTATCCCTCTATCTCTCCATCCTCTGTGGTTGTATCTCTATCCCTATATCTCTCCATCTTTCTATGTGGTTGTAGCTCTATCCCTCTATCTCTCCATTTTTCTCTGTGGTTGTAGCTCTATCCCTCTATCTCTCCATCTTTCTCTGTGGTTGTAGCTCTATTCCTCTATCTCTCCATCTTTCTCTGTGGTTGTATCTCTATCCCTCTATCTCTTCATCTTTCTCTGTGGTTGTATCTCTATCCCTCTATCTCTCCATCTTTCTCTGTGGTTGTATCTCTATCCCTCTATCTCTCCATCTTTCTCTGTGGTTGTAGCTCTATCCCTCTATCTCTCCATCTTTCTCTGTGGTTGTAGCTCTATCCATCTATCGCTCCATCTTTCTCTGTGGTTGTAGCTCTATCCCTCTATCTCTCCATCTTTCTCTGTGGTTGTATCTCTATCCCTCTATCTCTCCATCTTTCTCTGTGGTTGTAGCTCTATCCATCTATCTCTCCATCTTTCTCTGTGGTTGCAGCTCTATCCCTCTATCTCTCCATCTTTCTCTGTGGTTGTAGCTCTATCCCTATATCTCTACATCTTTCTCTGTGGTTGTAGCTCTATCCCTCTATCTCTCCATCTTTCTCTGTGGTTGTATCTCTATCCCTCTATCTCTCCATATTTCTCTGTGGTTGTATCTCTATCCCTCTATCTCTCCATCCTCTGTGGTTGTATCTCTATCCCTATATCTCTCCATCTTTCTCTGTGGTTGTAGCTCTATCCATCTATCGCTCCATCTTTCTCTGTGGTTGTAGCTCTATTCCTCTATCTCTCCATCTTTCTCTGTGGTTGTAGCTCTATCCCTCTATCTCTCCATCTTTCTCTGTGGTTGTAGCTCTATCCATCTATCTCTCCATCTTTCTCTGTGGTTGCAGCTCTATCCCTCTATCTCTCCATCTTTCTCTGTGGTTGTAGCTCTATCCCTATATCTCTACATCTTTCTCTGTGGTTGTAGCTCTATCCCTCTATCTCTCCATCTTTCTCTGTGGTTGTATCTCTATCCCTCTATCTCTCCATATTTCTCTGTGGTTGTATCTCTATCCCTCTATCTCTCCATCCTCTGTGGTTGTATCTCTATCCCTATATCTCTCCATCTTTCTATGTGGTTGTAGCTCTATCCCTCTATCTCTCCATCTTTCTCTGTGGTTGTATCTCTATCCCTCTATCTCTCCATCTTTCTCTGTGGTTGTATCTCTATCCCTCTATCTCTCCATCTTTCTCTGTGGTTGTAGCTCTATCCCTCTCTCTCCATCTTTCTCTGTGGTTGTAGCTCTATTCCTCTATCTCTCCATCTTTCTCTGTGGTTGTATCTCTATCCCTCTATCTCTCCATCTTTCTCTGTGGTTGTATCTCTATCCCTCTATCTCTCCATCTTTCTCTGTGGTTGTATCTCTATCCCTCTATCTCTCCATCTTTCTCTGTGGTTGTAGCTCTATCCCTCTATCTCTTCATCTTTCTCTGTGGTTGTAGCTCTATCCATCTATCGCTCCATCTTTCTCTGTGGTTGTAGCTCTATCCCTCTATCTCTCCATCTTTCTCTGTGGTTGTATCTCTATCCCTCTATCTCTCCATCTTTCTCTGTGGTTGTAGCTCTATCCCTCTATATCTCCATCTTTCTCTGTGGTTGTAGCTCTATCCCTCTATCTCTCCATCTTTCTCTGTGGTTGTAGCTCTATCCATCTATCTCTCCATCTTTCTCTGTGGTTGTAGCTCTATCCCTCTATCTCTCCATCTTTCTCTGTGGTTGTAGCTCTATCCCTCTATCTCTACATCTTTCTCTGTGGTTGTAGCTCTATTCCTCTATCTCTCCATCTTTCTCTGTGGTTGTAGCTCTATCCCTCTATCTCTCCATATTTCTCTGTGGTTGTAGCTCTATCCCTCTATCTCTCCATCTTTCTCTGTGGTTGTCTTTCTCTGTGGTTGTATCTATATCCCTCTATCTCTTCATCTTTCTCTGTGGTTGTATCTCTAATCCTCTATCTCTCCATCTTTCTCTGTGGTTGTATCTCTATCCCTCTGTCTTTCTCTGTGGTTGTATCTCTATCCCTCTATCTCTCCATCTTTCTCTGTGGTTGTATCTCTATCCCTCTATCTCTCCATCTTTCTCTGTGGTTGTATCTCTATCCCTCTATCTCTCCATCTTTCTCTGTGGTTGTAGCTCTATTCCTCTATCTCTCCATCTTTCTCTGTGGTTGTAGCTCTATCCATCTATCTCTCCATCTTTCTCTGTGGTTGTAGCTCTATCCCTCTATCTCTCCATCGTTCTCTGTGGTTGTAGCTCTATCCCTCTATCTCTCCATCTTTCTCTGTGGTTGTATCTCTATCCCTCTATCTCTCCATCTTTCTCTGTGGTTGTAGCTCTATCCCTCTATCTCTCCATCTTTCTCTGTGGTTGTATCTCTATCACTCTATCTCTTCATCTTTCTCTGTGGTTGTATCTCTATCCCTCTATCTCTCCATTTTTCTCTGTGGTTGTAGCTCTATCCCTCTATCTCTCCATCTTTCTCTGTGGTTGTAGCTCTATTCCTCTATCTCTCCATCTTTCTCTGTGGTTGTATCTCTATCCCTCTATCTCTTCATCTTTCTCTGTGGTTGTATCTCTATCCCTCTATCTCTCCATCTTTCTCTGTTGTTGTCTTTCTCTGTGGTTGTATCTCTATCCCTCTATCTCTTCATCTTTCTCTGTGGTTGTATCTCTAATCCTCTATCTCTCCATCTTTCTCTGTGGTTGTATCTCTATCCCTCTGTCTTTCTCTGTGGTTGTATCTCTATCCCTCTATCTCTCCATCTTTCTCTGTGGTTGTATCTCTATCCCTCTATCTCTCCATCTTTCTCTGTGGTTGTATCTCTATCCCTCTATCTCTCCATCTTTCTCTGTGGTTGTAGCTCTATTCCTCTATCTCTCCATCTTTCTCTGTGGTTGTAGCTCTATCCCTCTATCTCTCCATCTTTCTCTGTGGTTGTCTTTCTCTGTGGTTGTATCTCTATCCCTCTATCTCTCCATCTTTCTCTGTGGTTGTCTTTCTCTGTGGTTGTATCTCTATCCCTCTATCTCTCCATCTTTCTCTGTGGTTGTATCTCTATCCCTCTATCTCTCCATCTTTATCTGTGGTTGTATCTCTATCCCTCTATCTCTCCATCTTTCTCTGTGGTTGTATCTCTATCCCTCTATCTCTCCATCTTTCTCTGTGGTTGTCTTTCTCTGTGGTTGTATCTCTATCCCTCTATCTCTTCATCTTTCTCTGTGGTTGTATCTCTATTCCTCTATCTCTCCATCTTTCTCTGTGGTTGTATCTCTATCCCTCTGTCTTTCTCTGTGGTTGTATCTCTATCCCTCTATCTCTCCATCTTTCTCTGTGGTTGTATCTCTATCCCTCTATCTCTCCATCTTTCTCTGTGGTTGTATCTCTATCCCTCTATCTCTCCATCTTTCTCTGTGGTTGTAGCTCTATTCCTCTATCTCTCCATCTTTCTCTGTGGTTGTAGCTCTATCCATCTATCTCTCCATCTTTCTCTGTGGTTGTAGCTCTATCCCTCTATCTCTCCATCGTTCTCTGTGGTTGTAGCTCTATCCCTCTATCTCTCCATCTTTCTCTGTGGTTGTATCTCTATCCCTCTATCTCTCCATCTTTCTCTATGGTTGTATCTCTATCCCTCTATCTCTCCATCTTTCTCTGTGGTTGTCACTCTATTCCTCTATCTCTCCATCTTTCTCTGTGGTTGTTGACTCTATCCATCTATCTCTCCATCTTTCTCTGTGGTTGTAGCTCTATCCCTCTATCTCTCCATCGTTCTCTGTGGTTGTAGCTCTATCCCTCTATCTCTCCATCTTTCTCTGTGGTTGTATCTCTATCCCTCTATCTCTCCATCTTTCTCTGTGGTTGTAGCTCTATCCCTCTATCTCTCATCTTTCTCTGTGGTTGTATCTCTATCACTCTATCTCTCATCTTTCTCTGTGGTTGTATCTCTATCCCTCTATCTCTCCATATTTCTCTGTGGTTGTATCTCTATCCCTCTATATCTCCATATTTCTCTGTGGTTGTATCTCTATCCCTCTATCTCTCCATCTTTCTCTGTGGTTGTATCTCTATCCCTCTATCTCTCCATCTTTCTCTGTGGTTGTAGCTCTATCCCTCTATCTCTCCATCTTTCTCTGTGGTTGTATCTCTATCCCTCTATCTCTCCATCTTTCTCTGTGGTTGTAGCTCTATCCCTCTATCTCTCCATCTTTCTCTGTGGTTGTAGCTCTATCCATCTATCGCTCCATCTTTCTCTGTGGTTGTAGCTCTATCCCTCTATCTCTCCATCTTTCTCTGTGGTTGTATCTCTATCCCTCTATCTCTCCATCTTTCTCTGTGGTTGTAGCTCTATTCCTCTATCTCTCCATCTTTCTCTGTGGTTGTAGCTCTATCCCTCTATCTCTCCATCTTTCTCTGTGGTTGTAGCTCTATCCATCTATCTCTCCATCTTTCTCTGTGGTTGCAGCTCTATCCCTCTATCTCTCCATCTTTCTCTGTGGTTGTAGCTCTATCCCTCTATCTCTACATCTTTCTCTGTGGTTGTAGCTCTATCCCTCTATCTCTCCATCTTTCTCTGTGGTTGTATCTCTATCCCTCTATCTCTCCATATTTCTCTGTGGTTGTATATCTATCCCTCTATCTCTCCATCCTCTGTGGTTGTATCTCTATCCCTATATCTCTCCATCTTTCTATGTGGTTGTAGCTCTATCCCTCTATCTCTCCATCTTTCTCTGTGGTTGTAGCTCTATCCCTCTATCTCTCCATCTTTCTCTGTGGTTGTAGCTCTATCCATTTATCTCTCCATCTTTCTCTGTGGTTGTAGCTCTATCCCTCTATCTCTCCATCTTTCTCTGTGGTTGTAGCTCTATCCCTCTATCTCTCCATCTTTCTCTGTGGTTGTAGCTCTATCCCTCTATTTCTCCATCTTTCTCTGTGGTTGTAGCTCTATCCCTCTATTTCTCTTCCGTGCTTTCTCTGTGGTTGTAGCTCTATCCCTCTATCTCTCCATCTTTCTCTGTGGTTGTATCTCTAATCCTCTATCTCTCCATCTTTCTCTGTGGTTGTATCTCTATCCCTCTGTCTTTCTCTGTGGTTGTATCTCTATCCCTCTATCTCTCCATCTTTCTCTGTGGTTGTATCTCTATCCCTCTATCTCTCCATCTTTCTCTGTGGTTGTATCTCTATCCCTCTATCTCTCCATCTTTCTCTGTGGTTGTAGCTCTATTCCTCTATCTCTCCATCTTTCTCTGTGGTTGTATCTCTATCCCTCTATCTCTCCATCTTTCTCTGTGGTTGTATCTCTATCCCTCTATCTCTCCATCTTTCTCTGTGGTTGTATCTCTATCCCTCTATCTCTCCATCTTTCTCTGTGGTTGTAGCTCTATCCCTCTATCTCTCCATCTTTCTCTGTGGTTGTATCTCTATCCCTCTATCTCTCCATCTTTCTCTGTGGTTAAATCTCTATCCCTCTATCTCTCCATCCTCTGTGGTTGTATCTCTATCCCTATATCTCTCCATCTTTCTATGTGGTTGTAGGTCTATCCCTCTATCTCTCCATTTTTCTCTGTGGTTGTAGCTCTATCCCTCTATCTCTCCATCTTTCTCTGTGGTTGTAGCTCTATTCCTCTATCTCTCCATCTTTCTCTGTGGTTGTATTCTCTATCCCTCTATCTCTCCATCTTTCTCTGTGGTTGTATCTCTATCCCTCTATCTCTCCATCTTTCTCTGTGGTTGTATCTCTATCCCTCTATCTCTCCATCTTTCTCTGTGGTTGTAGCTCTATCCCTCTATCTCTCCATCTTTCTCTGTGGTTGTAGCTCTATCCCTCTATCTCTCCATCTTTCTCTGTGGTTGTAGCTCTATCCCTCTATCTCTCCATCTTTCTCTGTGGTTGTATCTCTATCCCTCTATCTCTCCATCTTTCTCTGTGGTTGTAGCTCTATCCCTCTATCTCTCCATCTTTCTCTGTGGTTGTAGCTCTATCCCTCTATCTCTCCATCTTTCTCTGTGGTTGTAGCTCTATCCCTCTATCTCTCCATCTTTCTCTGTGGTTGTAGCTCTATCCCTCTATCGTCTCCATCTTTCTCTGTGGTTGTAGCTCTATCCCTCTATCTCTCCATCTTTCTCTGTGGTTGTAGCTCTATCCCTCTATCTCTCCATCTTTCTCTGTGGTTGTATCTCTATCCCTCTATCTCTCCATATTTCTCTGTGGTTGTATCTCTATCCCTCTATCTCTCCATCCTCTGTGGTTGTATCTCTATCCCTATATCTCTCCATCTTTCTATGTGGTTGTAGCTCTATCCCTCTATCTCTCCATCTTTCTCTGTGGTTGTATCTCTATCCCTCTATCTCTCCATCTTTCTCTGTGGTTGTATCTCTATCCCTCTATCTCTCCATCTTTCTCTGTGGTTGTAGCTCTATCCCTCTCTCTCCATCTTTCTCTGTGGTTGTAGCTCTATTCCTCTATCTCTCCATCTTTCTCTGTGGTTGTATCTCTATCCCTCTATCTCTCCATCTTTCTCTGTGGTTGTATCTCTATCCCTCTATCTCTCCATCTTTCTCTGTGGTTGTATCTCTATCCCTCTATCTCTCCATCTTTCTCTGTGGTTGTAGCTCTATCCCTCTATCTCTTCATCTTTCTCTGTGGTTGTAGCTCTATCCTCTATCCTCATCTTTCTCTGTGGTTGTAGCTCTATCCCTCTATCTCTCCATCTTTCTCTGTGGTTGTATCTCTATCCCTCTATCTCTCCATCTTTCTCTGTGGTTGTAGCTCTATCCCTACTATCTCTACCATCTTTCTCTGTGGTTGTAGCTCTATCCTCTATCTCTCCATCTTTCTCTGTGGTTGTATCTCTATCCCTCTATCTCTCCATCTTTCTCTGTGGTTGTATCTCTATCCCTCTATCTCTCCATCTTTCTCTGTGGTTGTAGCTCTATCCCTCTATCTCTCCATCTTTCTCTGTGGTTGTAGCTCTATCCCTCTATCTCTCCATCTTTCTCTGTGGTTGTATCTCTATCCCTCTATCTCTCCATCTTTCTCTGTGGTTGTATCTCTATCCCTCTATCTCTCCATCTTTCTCTGTGGTTGTATCTCTATCCCTCTATCTCTCCATCTTTCTCTGTGGTTGTATCTCTATCCCTCTATCTCTCCATCTTTCTCTGTGGTTGTAGCTCTATTCCTCTATCTCTCCATCTTTATCTGTGGTTGTAGCTCTATCCATCTATCTCTCCATCTTTCTCTGTGGTTGTATCTCTATCCTTCTATCTCTCCATCTTTCTCTGTGGTTGTAGCTCTATTCCTCTATCTCTCCATCTTTCTCTGTGGTTGTAGCTCTATTTATCTCTATTCCTCTATCTCTCCATCTTTCTCTGTGGTTGTATCTCTATCCCTCTATCTCTCCATCTTTCTCTGTGGTTGTATCTCTATCCCTCTATCTCTCCATCTTTCTCTGTGGTTGTAGCTCTATCCCTCTATCTCTCCATCTTTCTCTGTGGTTGTATCTCTATCCCTCTATCTCTCCATCTTTCTCTGTGGTTGTAGCTCTATCCCTCTATCTCTCCATCTTTCTCTGTGGTTGTAGCTCTATCCCTCTATCTCTCCATCTTTCTCTGTGGTTGTAGCTCTATCCCTCTATCTCTCCATCTTTCTCTGTGGTTGTAGCTCTATCCCTCTATCTCTCCATCTTTCTCTGTGGTTGTCTTTCTCTGTGGTTGTATCTCTATCCCTCTATCTCTTCATCTTTCTCTGTGGTTGTATCTCTATTCCTCTATCTCTCCATCTTTCTCTGTGGTTGTATCTCTATCCCTCTGTCTTTCTCTGTGGTTGCATCTCTATCCCTCTATCTCTCCATCTTTCTCTGTGGTTGTATCTCTATCCCTCTATCTCTCCATCTTTCTCTGTGGTTGTATCTCTATCCCTCTATCTCTCCATCTTTCTCTGTGGTTGTAGCTCTATTCCTCTATCTCTCCATCTTTCTCTGTGGTTGTAGCTCTATCCATCTATCTCTCCATCTTTCTCTGTGGTTGTAGCTCTATCCCTCTATCTCTCCATCGTTCTCTGTGGTTGTAGCTCTATCCCTCTATCTCTCCATCTTTCTCTGTGGTTGTATCTCTATCCCTCTATCTCTCCATCTTTCTCTGTGGTTGTAGCTCTATCCCTCTATCTCTCCATCTTTCTCTGTGGTTGTAGCTCTATTCCTCTATCTCTCCATCTTTCTCTGTGGTTGTAGCTCTATCCATCTATCTCTCCATCTTTCTCTGTGGTTGTAGCTCTATCCCTCTATCTCTCCATCTTTCTCTGTGGTTGTAGCTCTATCCCTCTATCTCTCCATCTTTCTCTGTGGTTGTAGCTCTATTCCTCTATCTCTCCATCTTTCTCTGTGGCTGTAGCTCTATTCCTCTATCTCTCCATCTTTATCTGTGGTTGTAGCTCTATCCCTCTATCTCTCCATCTTTCTCTGTGGTTGTAGCTCTATCCCTTTATCTCTCCATCTTTCTCTGTGGTTGTAGCTCTATCCCTCTGTCTTTCTCTGTGGTTGTATCTCTATTCCTCTATCACTCCATCTTTCTCTGTGGTTGTATCTCTATCCCTCTGTCTTTCTCTGTGGTTGTATCTCTATCCCTCTATCTCTCCATCTTTCTCTGTGGTTGTATCTCTATCCCTCTATCTCTCCATCTTTCTCTGTGGTTGTATCTCTATCCCTCTATATCTCCATATTTCTCTGTGGTTGTATCTCTATCCCTCTATCTCTCCATCTTTCTCTGTGGTTGTATCTCTATCCCTCTATCTCTCCATCTTTCTCTGTGGTTGTATCTCTATCCCTCTATCTCTCCATCTTTCTCTGTGGTTGTATCTCTATCCCTCTATCTCTCCATCTTTCTCTGTGGTTGTATCTCTATCCCTCTATCTCTCCATCTTTCTCTGTGGTTGTAGCTCTATCCCTCTATCTCTCCATCTTTCTCTGTGGTTGTATCTCTATCCCTCTATCTCTCCATCTTTCTCTGTGGTTGTATCTCTATCCCTATATCTCTCCATCTTCCTATGTGGTTGTAGCTCTATCCCTCTATCTCTCCATCTTTCTCTGTGGTTGTATCCCTATCCCTCTATCTCTTCATCTTTCTCTGTGGTTGTATCTCTATCCCTCGATCTCTCCATTTTTCTCTGTGGTTGTAGCTCTATCCCTCTATCTCTCCATCTTTCTCTGCGGTTGTAGCTCTATTCCTCTATCTCTCCATCTTTCTCTGTGGTTGTATCTCTATCCCTCTATCTCTCCATCTTTCTCTGTGGTTGTATCTCTATCCCTCTATCTCTCCATCTTTCTCTGTGGTTGTATCTCTATCCCTCTATCTCTCCATCTTTCTCTGTGGTTGTAGCTCTATCCCTCTATCTCTCCATCTTTCTCTGTGGTTGTAGCTCTATCCATCTATCGCTCCATCTTTCTCTGTGGTTGTAGCTCTATCCCTCTATCTCTCCATCTTTCTCTGTGGTTGTATCTCTATCCCTCTATCTCTCCATCTTTCTCTGTGGTTGTAGCTCTATCCATCTATCTCTCCACCTTTCTCTGTGGTTGTATCTCTATTCCTCTATCTCTCCATCTTTCTCTGTGGTTGTAGCTCTATCCCTCTATCTCTACATCTTTCTCTGTGGTTGTAGCTCTATCCCTCTATCTCTCCATCTTTCTCTGTGGTTGTATCTCTATCCCTCTATCTCTCCATCTTTCTCTGTGGTTGTATCTCTATCCCTATATCTCTCCATCTTTCTATGTGGTTGTAGCTCTATCCCTCTATCTCTCCATCTTTCTTTGTGGTTGTATCTCTATCCCTCTATCTCTCCATCTTTCTCTGTGGTTGTATCTCTATCCCTCTATCTCTCCATCTTTCTCTGTGGTTGTAGCTCTATCCCTCTATCTCTCCATCTTTCTCTGTGGTTGTAGCTCTATTCCTCTATCTCTCCATCTTTCTCTGTGGTTGTATCTCTATCCCTCTATCTCTCCATCTTTCTCTGTGGTTGTATCTCTATCCCTCTATCTCTCCATCTTTCTCTGTGGTTGTATCTCTATCCCTCTATCTCTCCATCTTTCTCTGTGGTTGTAGCCCTATCCCTCTATCTCTCCATCTTTCTCTGTGGTTGTAGCTCTATCCATCTATCGCTCCATCTTTCTCTGTGGTTGTAGCTCTATTCCTCTATCTCTCCATCTTTCTCTGTGGTTGTAGCTCTATTCCTCTATCTCTCCATCTTTATCTGCTGTTGTAGCTCTATCCCTCTATCTCTCCATCTTTCTCTGTGGTTGTAGCTCTATCCCTTTATCTCTCCATCTTTCTCTGTGGTTGTAGCTCTATCCCTCTGTCTTTCTCTGTGGTTGTATCTCTATCCCTCTATCTCTCCATATTTCTCTGTGGTTGTAGCTCTATCCCTCTATCTCTCCATCTTTCTCTGTGGTTGTAGCTCTATCCATCTATCGCTCCATCTTTCTCTGTGGTTGTAGCTCTATCCCTCTATCTCTCCATCTTTCTCTGTGGTTGTATCTCTATCCCTCTATCTCTCCATCTTTCTCTGTGGTTGTAGCTCTATCCATCTATCTCTCCACCTTTCTCTGTGGTTGTATCTCTATCCCTCTATCTCTCCATCTTTCTCTGTGGTTGTAGCTCTATCCCTCTATCTCTACATCTTTCTCTGTGGTTGTAGCTCTATCCCTCTATCTCTCCATCTTTCTCTGTGGTTGTATCTCTATCCCTCTATCTCTCCATATTTCTCTGTGGTTGTATCTCTATCCCTCTATCTCTCCATTCTCTGTGGTTGTATCTCTATCCCTATATCTCTCCATCTTTCTATGTGGTTGTAGCTCTATCCCTCTATCTCTCCATCTTTCTCTCTGTGGTTGTATCTCTATCCCTCTATCTCTCCATCTTTCTCTGTGGTTGTATCTCTATCCCTCTATCTCTCCATCTTTCTCTGTGGTTGTAGCTCTATCCCTCTATCTCTCCATCTTTCTCTGTGGTTGTAGCTCTATTCCTCTATCTCTCCATCTTTCTCTGTGGTTGTATCTCTATCCCTCTATCTCTCCATCTTTCTCTGTGGTTGTATCTCTATCCCTCTATCTCTCCATCTTTCTCTGTGGTTGTATCTCTATCCCTCTATCTCTCCATCTTTCTCTGTGGTTGTAGCTCTATCCCTCTATCTCTCCATCTTTCTCTGTGGTTGTAGCTCTATCCCTCTATCTCTCCATCTTTCTCTGTGGTTGTAGCTCTATCCCTCTATCTCTCCATCTTTCTCTGTGGTTGTATCTCTATCCCTCTATCTCTCCATCTTTCTCTGTGGTTGTAGCTCTATCCCTCTATCTCTCCATCTTTCTCTGTGGTTGTAGCTCTATCCCTCTATCTCTCCATCTTTCTCTGTGGTTGTAGCTCTATCCATCTATCTCTCCATCTTTCTCTGTGGTTGTAGCTCTATCCCTCTATCTCTCCATCTTTCTCTGTGGTTGTATCTCTATCCCTCTATCTCTCCATCTTTCTCTGTGGTTGTAGCTCTATCCCTCTATCTCTCCATCTTTCTCTGTGGTTGTAGCTCTATCCCTCTATCTCTCCATCTTTCTCTGTGGTTGTATCTCTATCCCTCTATCTCTCCATCTTTCTCTGTGGTTACATCTCTATCCCTCTGTCTTTCTCTGTGGTTGTATCTCTATCCCTCTATCTCTTCATCTTTCTCTGTGGTTGTATCTCTATTCCTCTATCTCTCCATCTTTCTCTGTGGTTGTATCTCTATCCCTCTGTCTTTCTCTGTGGTTGTATCTCTATCCCTCTATCTCTCCATCTTTCTCTGTGGTTGTATCTCTATCCCTCTGTCTTTCTCTGTGGTTGTATCTCTATCCCTCTATCTCTCCATCTTTCTCTGTGGTTGTATCTCTATCCCTCTATCTCTCCATCTTTCTCTGTGGTTGTATCTCTATCCCTCTATCTCTCCATCTTTCTCTGTGGTTGTATCTCTATCCCTCTATCTCTCCATCTTTCTCTGTGGTTGTAGCTCTATCCCTCTATCTCTCCATCTTTCTCTGTGGTTGTATCTATCTCTATCTCTCAATCTTTCTCTGTGGTTGTAGCTCTATCCCTCTATCTCTCCATCGTTCTCTGTGGTTGTAGCTCTATCCCTCTATCTCTCCATCTTTCTCTGTGGTTGTATCTCTATCCCTCTATCTCTCCATCTTTCTCTGTGGTTGTATCTCTATCCCTCTATCTCTCCATCTTTCTCTGTGGTTGTAGCTCTATTCCTCTATCTCTCCATCTTTCTCTGTGGTTGTAGCTCTATCCCTCTATCTCTCCATCTTTCTCTGTGGTTGTAGCTCTATCCCTCTATCTCTCCATCTTTCTCTGTGGTTGTAGCTCTATCCCTCTATCTCTCCATCTTTCTCTGTGGTTGTAGCTCTATCCCTCTATCTCTCCATCTTTCTCTGTGGTTGTATCTCTATCCCTCTATCTCTCCATCTTTCTCTGTGGTTGTATCTCTATCCCTCTATCTCTCCATCTTTCTCTGTGGTTGTATCTCTATCCCTCTATCTCTCAATCTTTCTCTGTGGTTGTATCTCTATCCCTCTATCTCTCCATCTTTCTCTGTGGTTGTAGCTCTATCCCTCTATCTCTCCATCTTTCTCTGTGGTTGTATCTCTATCCCTCTATCTCTCCATCTTTCTCTGTGGTTGTATCTCTATCCCTCTATCTCTCCATCCTCTGTGGTTGTATCTCTATCCCTATATCTCTCCATCTTTCTATGTGGTTGTAGCTATATCCCTCTATCTCTCCATCTTTCTCTGTGGTTGTATCTCTATCCCTCTATCTCTCCATCTTTCTCTGTGGTTGTATCTCTATCCCTCTATCTCTCCATCTTTCTCTGTGGTTGTAGCTCTATCCCTCTATCTCTCCATCTTTATCTGTGGTTGTAGCTCTATTCCTCTATCCCCTCATCTTTCTCTGTGGTTGTATCTCTATCCCTCTATCTCTCCATCTTTCTCTGTGGTTGTATCTCTATCCCTCTATCTCTCCATCTTTCTCTGTGGTTGTATCTCTATCCCTCTATCTCTCCATCTTTCTCTGTGGTTGTATCTCTATCCCTCTATCTCTCCATCTTTCTCTGTGGTTGTAGCTCTATTCCTCTATCTCTCCATCTTTCTCTGTGGTTGTAGCTCTATCCCTCTATCTCTCCATCTTTCTCTGTGGTTGTAGCTCTATCCATCTATCTCTCCATCTTTCTCTGTGGTTGTAGCTCTATCCCTCTATCTCTCCATCTTTCTCTGTGGTTGTAGCTCTATCCCTCTATCTCTCCATCTTTCTCTGTGGTTGTAGCTCTATTCCTCTATCTCTCCATCTTTCTCTGTGGTTGTAGCTCTATCCCTCTATCTCTCCATCTTTCTCTGTGGTTGTATCTCTATTCCTCTATCCATCTGTCTTTCTCTGTGGTTGTAGCTCTATCCCTCTATCTCTCCATCTTTCTCCCTCTATCTCTCCATCTTTCTCTGTGGTTGTATCTCTATTATTCTATCCCTCTGTCTTTCTCTGTGGTTGTAGCTCTATCCCTCTATCTCTCCATCTTTCTCTGTGGTTGTAGCTCTATTCCTCTATCTCTCCATCTTTCTCTGTGGTTGTAGCTCTATCCCTCTATCTCTCCATCTTTCTCTGTGGTTGTAGCTCTATCCCTCTGTCTTTCTCTGTGGTTGTATCTCCATCTCACCTTTCCCTCTGTGTCCTAGCCTTACATCCCACTCATCTCTCTCTCTCTCTCTCTCTCTCTGTCTGGCCCCTGTCTCTCCCTCCCTCTGGCCCCTGTCTCTCTCTCTCTCCCTCTGTCCCCTGTCTCTCTTTACCTCTCTCCGTTTGGCCTCTCTCTCTCTCTCTCTCAATTCAATTCAATTCAAGGGGCTTTATTAGCATGGGAAACACATGAAACATTTCCAAAGTAAGTGAAATAGACAATATACAAAAGTGAAAAAACAATAAAAATGAACATTACAGTTATTTACAATCAATTTGGCACTAATTTCGGGAACCTTGATGTCATTTTGCAAAACTCTAGACACAAAACTCACAACCAATGATCAAAATGCTAATTTTTTTCCCAATTGCTTGGATACAATACACATAAAGCTAAAATCACCTGTACAGAAAGTGACACAACTTAACATCAAAGTATTACCATTTCAAAATGCAATTCACACATTACATCTGAAATGACTGTCTATTCATTTCATTACAATGATCTAACTATCAATTGATACAACTGCTCAAAATGATAAGTAACTGTTGCGTTACTCTTAATGCACAGTTTTACGGAGACTGACTAACAATATTCCATGTTTAGATCATGAAAGTTTCAGGAAAACGAGATCCATTGACACCAATTACCGTGGAACATGAACCAATTGGACTACATTATCTATGTAATATTTCATCATCATTCTTTATCAGACACTGTTTCTATGGTCCCATGTACCACTGTTCCAGACCATGTTTTCAGATTTGACATTACTGTACACTCACCGGCCACTTTATTAGGTACACCTATCTAGTACTGGGTAGGACCCCCTTTTTCCGCCACAACAGCCTGAATTATTCACGGTGTTGTACGTTAAGAGATGCCCTTCTGCACACCACTGTTTTAAACAGCTGTTATGTGAGCAATTGTGGCCTTTCTGTTAGCTTGAATGAGTCTGGACATTCTCCTCTGACCTCTCTCATTAACAAGGTGGTTTTGCCCACAGAACTGCCACTCACTGAATGTGTTTTGTTTATCGCACCATTCTCTGTAAACTCTAGAGACTGTAGTGCGTAAAAATCCCAGGAAGGCAGCTGTTTCTGAGATGCTGGAATCCCCATCAACAATCAGCATCAACAATCATACCACGGTCAAAGTTGCTTAGATTACGCATCTTACCCGTTCTAATGTTTGGTCAAACAACAACTAAAGCTCTCTACTCTATATACTCTATATATTGAGTTGCAGGCAGCCACATGATTCGCTGTTAGAATGTAACCTTCCTTGATGAGCTAAATCAGGTCTGTAGAGCTGATGGCATGACCTATGTCATTGTGTGGGATAATGTCAGGTTCCACCATGCTCAAATGGTGCAAGCATGGTTTCATGCTTACCTCCATACTCTCCTTTCCTTAACCCGATTGAGGAATTTTTCTCCACTTGGTGGTGGAAGAGTATATGATAGGCGCCCTCACGAACAAGCCACCCTTCTCCAGGCCATGGATGACGCATGCAATGACATCACGGCAGACCAGTGTCAGGCCTGGATTCGCCATGCCCGAAGATTCTTCCCAAGATGTTTGGCTAATGAAAACATCCACTGTGATGTGGATGAGAACCTGTGGCCAAATCCACAAGACAGAGTTGAGGGAAATATAGAAGTACAGTAATCAATCTTTTGTTTTTCTTTTTACGGTAAGGCAGGTGAGGAACACTGCAGTTGACCTTTAACTGTTTTTTCTTTTTTTGTTGCTAATTACTTTAGCTTTGATTCAAAGTAACCTATGTTGTGATTTTATTGTATTTCATCAATAAATGTCATATTTTGTTCAATGATTCCACTGTGTCTGTAGTATTCTCTCTACTACTTATTTTACAGTGATGTATTTACATGGAGTAGCATAATGAAACATGTATCACATATTTTGTACGACAATATTTAATGATTGTACGAACAACTACACAGTGAAACTATCGGTATCTTGTGTGTGGGTGATCTAAATGAATGTTCCTATGGTATTTCATGATAAATTAGTTATTTGAACCAATGATTTCTTTAAAGATATGAATGCACAATGCAATTTATTGAACATTGGACAGCCTGTGTTACAAGTGATGACCGTTTTGAGTTTTGTGTCTAGAGTTTTGAAAAATGACCACAAGGTTCTGAAATTAGTGCCAAAGTGATTGTTAAAAACTGTAAACATTTCACTCACAGAAGTTCCAAAAGAATAAAGACATTACAAATGTCATATTATGTATATATACAGTGCTGTAACGATGTACAAATGGTACAAAAAGGAAAATAAATAAGCATAAATACAGGTTGCATTTACAATGCTGTTTGTTCTTTACTGGTTGACCTTTTCTTATGGCAACAGGTCACACATCTTGCTACTGTGATGCACACTGTGGTATTTCACCCAGTAGATATGGGAGTTTATCAAAATTGGGTTTCAAATTCTTTGTGGATCTGTGTAATCTGAGGGAAGTATGAGTCTCTACTATGGTCATACATTGGGCAGGAGGTTAGGAAGTGCAGCTCAGTTTCCACCTCATTTTGTGTGCAGTGTGCACATAGCCTGTCTTCTCTTGAGAGCCAGGTCTGCCTACGGCGGCCTTTCTCAATAGCAAGGCTATGCTCACTGAGTCTGTACATAGTCAAAGCTTTCCTTAGTTTTGGGTCAGTCACAGTGGTCAGGTATTCTGCCACTGTGTAGTCTCTGTTTAGGGCCAAATAGAATTCTAGTTTGCTCAGTTTTTTCTTTCCAATGTGTCAAGTAATTTTTTTTAGTTTTCTCATGATTTGTTTGGGTCTAATTGTGTTGCTGTCCTGGGACTCTGTGCGGTGTGTTTGTGCTGGTGAACAGACCCCAGACCTCACAACCATAAAGGGCAATGGGTTCTACAACTGATTCAAGTATTTTTTGCCAGATCCTAATTGGCATGTCGAATTTTATGTTCCTTTTGATTGCATAGATTGCCCTTCTTGCCTTGTCTCTCAGATCGTTCACAGCTTTGTGGAAGTTTCCTGTGGCGCTGATGTTTAGGCCAAGGTATGTATAGTTTTTTGTGTGCTCTAGGGCAACGGTGTCTAGATGGAATTTGTATTTGTGGTCCTGGCGACTGGACTTTTTTTGAAACACCATTATTTTTGTCTTACTGAGATTTACTGTCAGGGCCCAGGTCTGACAGAATCTGTGCAGAAGATCTAGGTACTGCTGTAGGCCCTACTTGGTTGGGGACAGAAGCACCAGATCATCAGCCAACAGTAGACCTTTGACTTCAGATTCTAGTAGGGTGAGGCCGGGTGCTGCAGACTGTTCTAGTGCCCTCGCCAATTTGTTCATATATATGTTGAAGAGGGTGGAGCTTAAGCTGCATCCCTGTCTCATCCCACGGCCCTGTGGGAAGAAATGTGTGTGTTTTTTACATGTTTTAACTGCACACTTGTTGTTTGTGTACATGGATTTTATAATGTTGTATGTTTCCCCCCCCCAACACCACTTTCCATCAATTTGTATAGCAGACCCTAAAGCCAGATTGAGTCGAAGGCTTTTTTGAAATTAACAAAGCATGAGATGACTTTGCCTTTGTTTTGGTTGGTTTGTTTGTCAATTAAGGTGTGCAGGGTGAATACGTGGTCTGTCGTACGATAATTTCTCTCTTACATCTCTCCTCTCTGTACAATTACACATCATCCAAACATACCCATCCCACTCCAAAAGAGAATATCAACATAAACACACACACACACACGCACAACGGGGGCTATGTATTGAGTGAGTGCAGCAGGACTCAGGTGTTGGATTTGGAGGTAAGTGCGAGGGGAGGGGTGATGAGGGAAGGTGAGGGGAGCAGGCTCAGGACTTGCCCCCTCCTGCCCCCTATCCACCCCCCCACAGCAGGCGATGTGTGTGTGTGTGAGAGAGAGAGAGAGAGAGACTGTCAAAGGTGTGTACGGGAGGAGAAGTCAGGTGCAGGAGAGCAGAGTGTAGTGAACAGGCGCACTTTAATTCCGTTCCAAAATACACAGCACATAAAAACAATAACGTGCCAAAAACACGGAACATGTCAAAAGTAAAGCGCCCAACAATAATCCACAATACCGAACAAACAATTACACACAAAGACATGATGGGAAACAGAGGGCTAAATACATGTAATATGATTAGGGAATGAAAACCAGGTGTGTATGGAACAAGACAAAACAAATGGATGTATGAAAAATGGAGCGGCGATGCCTAGAAAGCCGGTGACGTCGATCGCCGAACGCCGCCCGAACAAGGAGAGGAGCCGACTTCGGCGGAAGCCGTGACTGAGACAGAGAGATGTGTGAATACACACAAACACAGGCCTTCCTCTCCTTCCCGCCCACAGAGCCTTGGCAGTCACATCACATGGTGTAGGACAGATTTAGAACACGCAGCGCTCTCTGAAGGGCTTCGCTGTGCATTGATTGTGAGCTCACAGAACGGAGCCTTGCTTCAATGGAACACCATGATGAAAGACCAGTGGTAAAGAGATATGTTCTTTCTGAAACACTCTCTCTTACTTCCTGTCCCCAACTCAACTGGTATCCTATTCCCTGTTTAGATTAATACTTCTGACACCCTATTCCCCACAGTGAACATCTTTGGACTATGTTTGCGTACTCCCTATAATATTGCAGTGCACTACTTTTGACCAGAGATGACACCCTATTCTCAACGTGGTGCGCTATAGCCCTGGTCAACAGTAGTGCACTATTCGGGGAGTCGGATGTCAATTGAGACGCAGCCCCAGTCGCTCTGGCCAGCCTCCAGGAGAGGTGAAAGCTGGGTAATGGAGTCTCTCTCACCTGGCGGTGTCATGTGATAAACTGAGGGACCGGAACAGATAGATAATAGTCTGGTCTGTGTGTGTGTGTGTGTGTATGTGTGTTTGTTTGTGTGTGTATGTTTGTGTGTGTATATGTTTGTGTGTGTGTGTGTGTGTGTGTGAAAGGTGAGGGACTGGAATTGGGCTATTTTGTGCGACCCAAATTGCGAGGGTAACCTTGAGAAGTTCAGGTGCATGCTGGGAGAGAGATAGAAATGGAACGAGGGAGGAAAGGAGAGAGGGAGGGTTAGAGGGAGGGATCACTGTGGCAGTGGTTACCCTGTAGCTGATTTCACTTGTTTTCAGAGTTCTGCTTTTCTCCGCATGGACCTCTGGTGATTGTGGCCTGTTACGGATCTCTCTCTGTGTGTGTGTGTTTCTCTCTCTTCTCTCTCTCTCTCTCTCTCTCTCTTTCTCTCTCTCTCCCTGTGCGACTGTACAGAGAGGTTCTGGTTGTGCGAGCAGCTGTCTTTGTTAGGTCTCTGATTAGCAATCATGAGGCATTGTGTGTGATTTCCCAGGGTGTGTTTGTGTCATTGTTCTGGCTGGGTGGCAGGGCTGGTCGTTCTGGACTGGGACTGAGACGTACATGACTGAGTGGCAGGGCTGGTTGTTCTGGACTGGGGCTGAGACGTACATGGCTGAGTGGCAGGGCTGGTTGTTCTGGACTGGGGCTGAGACGTACATGGCTGAGTGGCAGGGCTGGTTGTTCTGGACTGGGGCTGAGACGCACATGACTGAGTGGCAGGGCTGGTCGTTCTGGACTGGGACTGAGACGCACATGACTGAGTGGCAGGGCTGGTCGTTCTGGACTGGGACTGAGAAGTATGTGGCTGGATGGCAGCACTGGTTGCGGAGGTTTGTCACTGACTGGCACACACAGATGGATGTGTGTGAGTCAGTGGTAGAGATTTGGTGTGTGTTTGACAGTGACTAAGGTATATGCTTGTGAATGTGTGTCTGTTTGTGTGTCCAACTGTGCGTTTTAGTGTGTGTTTGCGTTGTGTGTCAGACACATTTCGGTTGAATGCATTCAGTTGTGAAACTAACTAGGTATCCCCCTTTCCTTTCCCACTCTGTTACCCCTCTCTGCAGTGCTGTGGAGCCTGATATTGCCGTCTGTGTCCTGGTTTGTGTACGCTGAGCACTATTTAGGATATTCATTATTAATGGACACTGGCCTAATTCACAGTCCTGGATTGGGCTTTCTATCCCAAAAGAGAGCTGCTGTATTCAGCCTGCATACACACACTACCCCCCTCTGTTTCTCTACCTCTCTTTCACCCACTCCCCCCTCTGTTTCTCTCCCTATCTCTCTCACACACTCCCCCCCCCTCTGTTTCTCTACCTCTCTCTCTCTCACTCCCCATTTCTAGCATTCTCTCACTGAATCTTTTCCCTCTCTTCCTTTCCTTCCATCTCTTTTGATCTATCCCTCCAGCTCTCTCTACTTCACTCCATCCCTCCCTCTCTCTCTCCCTCTTTCCATCCCTTTTTCCTTCTGTCTCTCTCTGTATGTGTAGTCATGTGGCATCGGCCACTGTCACAGCAGAGGGGAGACTGAGTCTGTTACAGCCTCATCAGCTGGTAATCAACACAGTTCATTAAGCCCACCAGGCGCCTTCCTCTTCCTCTCGCATGGCCAGGCACACCAAAGCCTGTATTCGTAAAGCATCTCAGATTAAGATTGCTGATCCAGGATCAGTTCCACCCTGTCCGTGCATGCACTCTTATTCATTATGAACTAAGAGGCTAAACTGATCCTAGATCAGCACTCATAATCTGAGAACTTACACTACATGACCAAAAGTATGTGGACACCTGCTCGTCGAACATCTCATTCCAAAATCATGGGCACTAATATGGAGTTGATTCCCCCCTTTCCTGCTACAACAGCCTCAACTCTTCTGGAAAGGCTTTCCACTAGATGTTGGAACATTGCTGCAGGGACTTGCTTCCATTCAGCCACAAGAGCATTGGTGAAGTCGGGCGATTCGGCCTGGCTCGTAGTCGGCGTTCCAATTCATCCCAATGTTGTTCGATGGGGTTGAGGTCAGGGCTCTGTGCAGGCCAGTCAAGTTCTTCCACACCGATCATGACAATCCTTTTCTGTATGGACCTCGCTTTGTGCACGGGGGCATTGTCATGCTGAAACAGGAAAGGGCCTTCCCCAAACTGTTGCCACAAAGTTGGAAGGACAGAATCATCTAGAATGTCATAGTATGCTGCAGCGTTAAGATTTCCCTTCACTGGAACTAAGGGGCCTGAACCATGAAAAACAGCCCCAGACCATTATTCCTCCTCCACCAAACTTTACAGTTGGCACTATGCATTGGGGCAGGTAGCATTCTCCTGGAATCCGCCAAACCCAGATTTGTCCGTCGGGCTGCCAGATGGTGAAGCGTGACTCATCACTCCAGAGAATGCCTTTCCAATGCTCCAGAGTCCAATAGCGGCGAGCTTTACACCACTCCAGCTGACACTTGGCATTGCGCATGGTGATCCTAGGCTTGTGTCTAGCTGCTCGGCCATGGAAACCCATTTCATGAAACTCCCGATTAACATTTCTTGTGCTGACGTTGCTTCTAGATGCAGTCTGGAACAAGTTAGTGAGTGTTGCGACGGAGGACAGACGTTTTTTACCAGCTACGCTCTTCAGCACTCGGCGGTCCCTTTCTGTGAGCTTGTGTGGCCTACCACTTCACGGCTGAGCTGTTGTTGCTCCTAGATGTTTCAACTTCACAATAACAGCACTTACAGTTGACTGGTGCAGCTCTAGCAGGGCAGACATTTGACGAACTGACTTGTTGGAAAGGTGGCATCCTATGACGGTGCCACGTTGAAAGTCACTGAGCTCTTCAGTGAGGCCATTCTACTGCCAATGTTTGTCTATGGAGATTGCATGGCGGTGTGCTCGATTTTATACACCTGTCAGCAGAGGGTGTGACCCGAAATAGCCAAATCCACTAATTTGAAGGGGTGTCCACATACTTTTGTATATCTGTGTATATTAGCCAAGGACCAGGAAGAGTTACTGGCTTTTCCCGATTGGCTAGAGGACAGGTTGATTGGGTGGGAGAGGGGGGATAGCCCGTAAATAGTTTGTTTAACGTGACCTTGCATCCCATGGGTTATGTCAGGGTTAAAGATCACCATAAATCATCTGCTGCTAAAGGGAACTATACCACAGCATATAAAAGCGTACCTAAAGAGTCAACAACGAATCATTGAATGCATTAAACTCTGTTGTGTACAGACAATCCACAGGAGTTACGGCATCAAACGGCGGCGTTCATCCCCACTCTGTTGACTAAGCATTCAGGAGTAAGAACAGAATATTTATGCGATTTAGAGGAACGTTTACCCCTGCTCTCAGGCTCACCGTGATCAGCGGTGTAGACCTAGATCTAGGTGGGTGGGAGTGCCTCGTGAATTTGGACTGTTGTTAAAATCGACAGGAGTACATTCGCCTATCGGGTCTAAGTGGAAATCACATTATTTATTTATTTCGTTCTCTTGTTCTCTCTCTCTCTCTCTCGCTCTCTCTCTTTCTCTCTCTCTCTCCCTTTCTCTCTCCTGCCTAATGCAATTCTGCAATTATTTTCATTCTTTCGTTCATTCTCCTCTCTCTCTCTCCCTCTCCCTCTCAAATACAGTCGTCACATCCACCGTTGACAAGAGTCAGTCATCACCTCATTGACTTTCTGCTTTTCTTACCATTCTAGTAACTTTATAGCCGGTGTCAGATCTACACAAAGAGCATCAATGGACACAACACCGTTGTCACAGCATCACCAACGCAGCAGAGGAACCCAGCCTCACCCTTCATTTCTCCTCTGTTCTCAACCCTACTCACCCACACCCTTGGCCCTGACGCTCTATTCAGTAGTAGTACACCGACATGGAAAGAGAAAGCCATTGACTCTTGGAGAGAGAGTCAGAGAGAGAGAAAGAATGAGGGAATGAGGGGATGCAGGTAGCGCATTCATAAAGACGTCTGGATTAAAACTGATCTTAGATCAGTACCTAGGCCACTTCATCTGTGGGAACTCTGGGAGTTGGTAGGAATGCACCCTGACAGGGAGGACTAGTTGAGACGCCACTGGGTATTTGGGGACAAACAAAGGTGTAGCCGAATCCTAACTACCAGTACTCATTAATCCAACACATACAGATGGAGACAGAGAAACTCTTCCCCTACAACATGTAGTCCCCTTTCTCTCCTCTTTCTCTCTCCCCCTCTATCCATACATCTGTATCCTGCCTTTTTCGATCCGTCGTCATCCCTCGCTCTCCTTCCCTCTTCCTCCCTTCTTTCCCCTTCTCTCCATGTGTGTGTCAGGCCAGTTGTCGTGGTAACGGAGGGAAAGAGAGAGCGAGCGTCAGAGCAATCCCCCCCATTACAATGCGCGTGTGTTTATAAGTGGAGTTGCTGTTGATTTCACTCTCTCTTTGTCCCTTTGAAAGGGAGAATCGAAAAAAGGGGAGGAAAGGAAGAAGGGGGGGTACGATAGGGAGGAGAGGAAGAAGGGGGATACGATAGCGAGGAGAGGAAGAAGGGGGATACGATAGGGAGGAGAGGAAGAAGGGGGATACGATAGGGAGGAGAGGAAGAAGGGGGGTACGATAGCGAGGAGAGGAAGAAGGGGGATACGATAGGGAGGAGAGGAAGAAGGGGGGTACGATAGCGAGGAGAGGAAGAAGGGGGATACGATAGGGAGGAGAGGAAGAAGGGGGGTACGATAGGGAGGAGAGGAAGAAGGGGGGTACGATAGGGAGGAGAGGAAGAAGGGGAGTACGATAGGGAGGAGAGGAAGAAGGGGGATACGATAGGGAGGAGAGGAAGAAGGGGAGTACGATAGGGAGGAGAGGAAGAAGGGGGGTACGATAGGGAGTAGAGGAAGAAGGGGGGTACGATAGGGAGGAGAGGAAGAAGGGGGGTACGATAGGGAGGAGAGGAAGAAGGGGGTACGATAGGGAGGGGAAGAAGAAGGGGGGTATGACAGGGTGGAGAGGAAGAAGGGGGGTACGATAGGGAGGGGAGGAAGAAGGGGGGTACGATAGGGAGGGGAAGAAGAAGGGGGGTACGATAGGGAGGGGAAGAAGAAGGGGGGTATGACAGGGTGGAGAGGAAGAAGGGGGGTACGATAGGGAGGGGAGGAAGAAGGGGGGTACGATAGGGTGGGGAAGAAGAAGGGGGGTACGATAGGGAGGGGAGGAAGAAGGGGGTGTATGACAGGGAGGAGAGGAAGAAGGGGGGGAACGATAGCGAGGAGAGGAAGAAGGGGGGTATGATAGGGTGGAGAGGAAGAAGGGGGGTTGTGACAGGGAGGAGAGGAAGAAGGGGGGTTGTGACAGGGAGGAGAGGAAGAAGGGGGGTATGACAGGGTGGAGAGGAAGAAGGGGGGGAACGATAGCGAGGAGAGGAAGAAGGGGGGTATGATAGGGAGGAGAGGAAGAAGGGGGGTACGATAGGGAGGAGAGGAAGAAGGGGGGTTGTGACAGGGAGGAGAGGAAGAAGGGGGGTATGATAGGGAGGAGAGGAAGAAGGGGGATACGATAGGGAGGAGAGGAAGAAGGGGGGTACGATAGGGAGGAGAGGAAGAAGGGGGGTACGATAGGGAGGGGAAGAAGAAGGGGGGTATGATAGGGAGGAGAGGAAGAAGGGTGGTATGATAGGGAGGAGAGGAAGAAGGGGGGTACGATAGGGAGGGGAAGAAGAAGGGGGGTATGATAGGGAGGAAAGACAGAAGGGGGGTATGATAGGGAGGAGAGGAAGAAGGGGGTACGATAGGGAGGGGAAGAAGAAGGGGGGTACGATAGGGAGTAGAGGAAGAAGGGGGGTATGATAGGGAGGAGAGGAAGAAGGGGGGTATGATAGGGAGGAGAGGAAGAAGGGGGGTACGATAGGGAGGAGAGGAAGAAGGGGGGTATGATAGGGAGGAGAGGAAGAAGGGGGGTATGATAGGGAGGAAAGGAAGAAGGGGGGTACGATAGGGAGTAGAGGAAGAAGGGGGGTATGATAGGGAGGGGAAGAAGAAGGGGGGTATGATAGGGAGTAGATGAAGAAGGGTGGTATGATAGGGAGGAGAGGAAGAAGGGGGGTATGATAGGGAGGAGAGGAAGAAGGGTGGTATGATAGGGAGGAGAGGAAGAAGGGGGGTACGATAGGGAGGAAAGGAAGAAGGGGGGTACGATAGGGAGTAGAGGAAGAAGGGTGGTATGATAGGGAGGAGAGGAAGAAGGGGGGTATGATAGGGAGGAGAGGAAGAAGGGGGGTATGATAGGGAGGAAAGGAAGAAGGGGGGTACGATAGGGAGGAGAGGAAGAACGGGGGTACGATAGGGAGTAGAGGAAGAAGGGGGGTATGATAGGGAGGAGAGGAAGAAGGGTGGTATGATAGGGAGGAGAGGAAGAAGGGGGGTATGATAGGGAGGAAAGGAAGAAGGGGGGTACGATAGGGAGGAGAGGAAGAAGGGGGTATGATAGGGAGTAGAGGAAGAAGGGGGGTACGATAGGGAGGAGAGGAAGAAGGGGAGTACAATAGGGAGGAGATGAAGAAGGGGGGTACGATAGGGAGGAGATGAAGAAGGGGGGTACGATAGGGAGGAGAGGAAGAAGGGGGGTACGATAGGGAGGAGAGGAAGAAGGGGGGTACGATAGGGAGGAGAGGAAGAAGGGGGGTACGATAGGGAGGAGATGAAGAAGGGGGGTACGATAGGGAGGAGAGGAAGAAGGGGGGTACGATAGGGAGGAGAAGAAGAAGGGGGGTACGATAGGGAGGAGATGAAGAAGGGGGGTACGATAGGGAGGAGATGAAGAAAGGGGGTACGATAGGGAGGAGATGAAGAAGGGGGGTATGATAGGGAGGAGAGGAAGAAGGGGGGTACGATAGGGAGGAGAGGAAGAAGGGGGGTATGATAGGGAGGAGAGGAAGAAGGGGGGTAAGATAGGGAGGAGAGGAAGAAGGGGGGTACGATAGGGAGGAGAGGAAGAAGGGGGGTACGATAGGGAGGAGAGGAAGAAGGGGGGGTACGATAGGGAGGAGATGAAGAAGGGGGGTATGATAGGGAGGAGAGGAAGAAGGGGGGTACGATAGGGAGGAGAGGAAGAAGGGGGGTACGATAGGGAGGAGAGGAAGAAGGGGGGTACGATAGGGAGGAGATGAAGAAGGGGGGTACGATAGGGAGGAGATGAAGAAGGGGGGTACGATAGGGAGGAGATGAAGAAGGGGGGTACGATAGGGAGGAGAGGAAGAAGGGGGGTACGATAGGGAGGAGAGGAAGAAGGGGGGTACGATAGGGAGGAGAGGAAGAAGGGGGGTACGATAGGGAGGAGAGGAAGAAGGGGGGTACGATAGGGAGGAGAGGAAGAAGGGGGGTACGATAGGGAGGAGAGGAAGAAGGGGGGTACGATAGGGAGGAGAGGAAGAAGGGGGGTACGATAGGGAGGAGAGGAAGAAGGGGGGTACGATAGGGAGGAGATGAAGAAGGGGGGTACGATAGGGAGGGAGAGGAAGAAGGGGGGTATGACAGGGTGGAGAGGAAGAAGGGGGGTACGATAGTGAGGAGAGGAAGAAGGGAGGTACGATAGGGTGGAGAGGAAGAAGGGGGGTACGATAGGGAGGAGAGGAAGAAGGGGGTGTATGACAGGGAGGAGAGGAAGAAGGGGGGGATACGATAGCGAGGAGAGGAAGAAGGGGGGTATGATAGGGAGGAGAGGAAGAAGGGGGGTTATGACAGGGAGGAGAGGAAGAAGGGGGGTATGACAGGGTGGAGAGGAAGAAGGGGGGAACGATAGGGAGGAGAGGAAGAAGGGGGGTATGATAGGGAGGAGAGGAAGAAGAGGGGTATGATAGGGAGTAGAGGAAGAAGGGGGGTACGATAGGGAGGAGAGGAAGAAGGGGGGTATGATAGCGAGGAGAGGAAGAAGGGGGGTACGATAGGGAGGAGAGGAAGAAGGGAGGTACGATAGGGAGGAGAGGAAGAAGGGGAGTACAATAGGGAGGAGATGAAGAAGGGGGGTACGATAGGGAGGAGATGAAGAAGGGGGGTACGATAGGGAGGAGAGGAAGAAGGGGGGTACGATAGGGAGGAGAGGAAGAAGGGGGGTACGATAGGGAGGAGAGGAAGAAGGGGGGTACGATAGGGAGGAGAAGAAGAAGGGGGGTACGATAGGGAGGAGAGGAAGAAGGGGGGTATGATAGGGAGGAGATGAAGAAGGGGGGTACGATAGGGAGGAGATGAAGAAGGAGGGTATGATAGGGAGGAGAGGAAGAAGGGGGGTACGATAGGGAGGAGAGGAAGAAGGGGGGTATGATAGGGAGGAGAGGAAGAAGGGGGGTACGATAGGGAGGAGAGGAAGAAGGGGGGTACGATAGGGAGGAGAGGAAGAAGGGGGGTACGATAGGGAGGAGAGGAAGAAGGGGGGGTACGATAGGGAGGAGAGGAAGAAGGGGGGTATGATAGGGAGGAGAGGAAGAAGGGGGGTACGATAGGGAGGAGAGGAAGAAGGGGGGTACGATAGGGAGGAGAGGAAGAAGGGGGGTACGATAGGGAGGAGAGGAAGAAGGGGGGTACGATAGGGAGGAGAGGAAGAAGGGGGGTACGATAGGGAGGAGAGGAAGAAGGGGGGTACGATAGGGAGGAGAGGAAGAAGGGGGGTACGATAGGGAGGAGAGGAAGAAGGGGGGTACGATAGGGAGGGGAGGAAGAAGGGGGGTACGATAGGGAGGGGAGGAAGAAGGGGGGTACGATAGGGAGGAGAGGAAGAAGGGGGGTACGATAGGGAGGAGAGGAAGAAGGGGGGTACGATAGGGAGGAGAGGAAGAAGGGGGGTATGATAGGGAGGAGAGGAAGAAGGGGGGTTATGACAGGGAGGAGAGGAAGAAGGGGGGTACGATAGGGAGGAGAGGAAGAAGGGAGGTACGATAGGGAGGAGAGGAAGAAGGGGGGTACGATAGGGAGGAGAGGAAGAAGGGGGGTACGATAGGGAGGAGAGGAAGAAGGGGGGTACGATAGGGAGGAGAGGAAGAAGGGGGGTACGATAGGGAGGAGAGGAAGAAGGGGGTGTACGATAGGGAGGAGAGGAAGAAGGGGGGTACGATAGGGAGGAGAGGAAGAAGGGGGGTATGATAGGGAGGAGAGGAAGAAGGGGGGTTATGACAGGGTGGAGAGGAAGAAGGGGGGTACGATAGTGAGGAGAGGAAGAAGGGAGGTACGATAGGGAGGAGAGGAAGAAGGGGGGTACGATAGGGAGGAGAGGAAGAAGGGGGGTACGATAGGGAGGAGAGGAAGAAGGGGGATACGATAGGGAGGAGAGGAAGAAGGGGGGTATGATAGGGAGGAGAGGAAGAAGGGAGGTATGATAGGGAGGAGATGAAGAAGGGGGGTACGATAGGGAGGAGAGGAAGAAGGGGGGTACGATAGGGAGGAGAGGAAGAAGGGGGGTACGATAGGGAGGAGAGGAAGAAGGGGGTATGATAGGGAGGAGAGGAAGAAGGGGGGTACGATAGGGAGGAGAGGAAGAAGGGGGGTATGATAGGGAGGAGAGGAAGAAGGGGGGTACGATAGGGAGGAGAGGAAGAAGGGGGGTACGATAGGGAGGAGAGGAAGAAGGGGAGTACGATAGGGAGGAGATGAAGAAGGGGGGTACGATAGGGAGGAGAGGAAGAAGGGGGGTACGATAGGGAGGAGAGGAAGAAGGGGGGTACGATAGGGAGGAGAGGAAGAAGGGGGGTACGATAGGGAGGAGAGGAAGAAGGGGGGTACGATAGGGAGGAGATGAAGAAGGGGGGTACGATAGGGAGGAGAGGAAGAAGGGGGGTACGATAGGGAGGAGAAGAAGAAGGGGGGTACGATAGGGAGGAGATGAAGAAGGGGGGTACGATAGGGAGGAGATGAAGAAGGGGGGTACGATAGGGAGGAGATGAAGAAGGGGGGTACGATAGGGAGGAGATGAAGAAGGGGGGTACGATAGGGAGGAGAGGAAGAAGGGGGGTACGATAGGGAGGAGATGAAGAAGGGGGGTACGATAGGGAGGAGAGGAAGAAGGGGGGTACGATAGGGAGGAGAGGAAGAAGGGGGGTACGATAGGGAGGAGAGGAAGAAGGGGGGTACGATAGGGAGGAGAGGAAGAAGGGGGGTACGATAGGGAGGAGAGGAAGAAGGGGGGTACGATAGGGAGGAGAGGAAGAAGGGGGGTACGATAGGGAGGAGAGGAAGAAGGGGAAAACGATAGGGAGGAGAGGAAGAAGGGGGGTACGATAGGGAGGAGAGGAAGAAGGGGGATACGATAGGGAGGAGAGGAAGAAGGGGGGTATGATAGGGAGGAGATGAAGAAGGGGGGTACGATAGGGAGGAGAGGAAGAAGGGGGGTACGATAGGGAGGAGAGGAAGAAGGGGGGTATGATAGGGAGGAGAGGAAGAAGGGGGGTACGATAGGGAGGAGAGGAAGAAGGGGGATACGATAGGGAGGAGAGGAAGAAGGGGGGTATGATAGGGAGGAGATGAAGAAGGGGGGTACGATAGGGAGGAGAGGAAAAGCAATCATCAACTACTTTTTTTTATCTTTCTTTAGACCTGCATTGTGTTTTTAATGTGTTTTATTCTCAGGTTAGAGGCTGCCTCCCTATTTCTGGGTAATACCACCTTTATGAGTGGAACTGTGGGCTCTATTAGCTATGAGATAGGCCCAGGGTTTGGGGGCTAACACACACACACACATATGCACGTGCACGTGCACACGCACACACACAATGTATAGCGCTAGATACAGCTGTCATGAACAAAGTGGTAACAGAATCCAGTGAGAACACGCACAGCTTGAAACATCTCCTTTGTATTATTAGTGGCTGGAGGTGGAATACTATAGAGACGGAGATGAGGAATAATGTGTGTGTATAGGGCGGGTTGGGTATGTGTGTTAACGTCAGGTGTGTCTAAGTCTAAACTGCAGGCGAGCGTGTCAATGTGTGTGTGTGTAAAGGTGTGTGTGTGTTTGCTGACGACACCAAGGTGGTAGGCCTGATCACAGATGGCGATGAGACGGCCTACAGGGAGGAAGTCAGCAACTTGGCAGTGTGGTGCCAGGACACCAAGCTCTCTCCCTCAACGGCAGTAAGACCAAGGAGCTGATTATGGACTACAGGAGACAGAGGGGAGAGCACGCCCCCATCCACATCAACAGGGCTGCAGTGAAGCAGGCCGAGAGCTTCAAGTTCCTTGGCGCCCCCATCACTTGGGACTAAACATCGTCCACACACACCCGCACGGCCGTGAAGAGGGCACGACAATGCCTCTTTCCCCTCAGGTGGCTGAAAAGATTTGTTATGGACCCTCAGATCCTCAAAAAGTTCTACAGCTGCACCATCGAGAGCATCTTGACTGGCTGCATAACCACTTGGTATGCACCACCCTCGGTCAAAAAGCGCTACAGAGGGTGGTACGGACAGCCCAGTACATCAAGCCATAGACTGTTCACTCTGCTACCGTCCGGCAAACGGTTACAGAGCATCGGCTCTCGGTCCAACAGGCTCCGAGACAGCTTTTACCCCCAGGTCATAAGACTGCTAAATAGTTCATGAATGGTTACCTGGACTTTCTGTATGACTGGTGAACAGGTCAGGGTTCCATAGCCATAGGCAGAAAAGCAGAAAATGGATCAACAGCACAACCAGGTAGTCCTGAGGTATGGTCCTAGGGCAAGACAGGATAATTAGAGGGAGCGTACCTAAGATGACTCAGGACACCCGATAAGACATGGGAATTACACCCCGTCCAAAGATCCCCCCGGACAGGGCCAACCAGGCAGGAATGAACCCCACCCACTTTGCCAAAGCATGGGGCTCCCGAGTGACGCAGCGGTCTAAGGCACTGCATCTCAGTGCTAGAGGCGTCACTACAGACCCTGGTTCATTTCCAGGCTATATTATAACCGGCCGTGATTGGAAGTCCCGTAGGGGGCCGCACAATTGGCCCAGCGTCGTCCGGGTTAGGGTTTGGCCCGGGGTAGGCCGTCATTGTAAATAAGAATTTGTTCTTGATTGACATGCCTGGTTATATAAAACATTTTAAGAAGCACAGACTCCACACAGCCCAAGCCAGAGGGGGGCGTAAACCTGGACAGAAGATCACGTCAGTGACACAACCCAATCAAGTTGAGTATAGCGAATACTTTTACACTCGTCATATGCTGCTGCTACTCTGTTCTTTATTTTACTCGTATTATTATCTATCCTGATGCCTAGTCACTTTACCCTGCCTTCATGTACGTATCTACCTCAAATACCTTATTATTATCTATCCTGATACCTAGTCACTTTACCCTGCCTTCATGTACGTATCTACCTCAAATACCTTATTACTATCTATCCTGATACCTAGTCACTTTACCCTGCCTTCATGTACGTATCTACCTCAAATACCTTATTATTATCTATCCTGATACCTAGTCACTTTACCCTGCCTTCATGTACGTATCTACCTCAAATACCTTATTATTATCTAACCTGATGCCTAGTCACTTTACCCTGCCTTCATGTACGTATCTACCTCAAATACCTTATTATTATCTATCCTGATGCCTAGTCACTTTACCCTGCCTTCATGTACGTATCTACCTCAAATACCTTATTATTATCTAACCTGATGCCTAGTCACTTTACCCTGCATTCATGTACATATCTACCTCAAATACCTTATTATTATCTATCCTGATGCCTAGTCACTTTACCCTGCCTTCATGTACGTATCTACCTCAAATACCTTATTATTATCTAACCTGATGCCTAGTCACTTTACCCTGCCTTCATGTACGTATCTACCTCAAATACCTTATTATTATCTATCCTGATGCCTAGTCACTTTACCCTGCCTTCATGTACATATCTACCTCAAATACCTTATTATTATCTATCCTGATGCCTAGTCACATTACCCTGCCTTCATGTACACATCTACCTCAAATACCTTATTATTAACTATCCTGATGTCTAGTCACTTTACCCTGCCTTCATGTACGTATCTACCTCAAATACCTTATTATTATCTATCCTGATGCCTAGTCACTTTACCCTGCCTTCATGTACGTATCTACCTCAAATACCTTATTATTAACTATCCTGATGTCTAGTCACTTTACCCTGCCTTCATGTACGTATCTACCTCAAATACCTCATTATTATCTATCCTGATGCCTAGTCACTTTACCCTGCCTTCATGTACGTATCTACCTCAAATACCTTATTATTATCTGTCCTGATGCCTAGTCACTTTACCCTGCCTTCATGTACGTATCTACCTCAAATACCTTATTATTATCTATCCTGATGCCTAGTCACTTTACCCTGCCTTCATGTACGTATCTACCTCAAATACCTTATTATTATCTATCCTGATGCCTAGTCACTTTACCCTGCCTTCATGTACGTATCTACCTCAAATACCTTATTATTATCTATCACCTTATTATTATCTATCCTGATGCCTAGTCACTTTACCCTGCCTTCATGTACGTATCTACCTCAAATACCTTATTATTATCTATCCTGATGCCTTGTCACTTTACCCTGCCTTCATGTACGTATCTACCTCAAATACCTTATTATTATCTATCACCTTATTATTATCTATCCTGACGCCTAGTCACTTTACCCTGCCTTCATGTACACATCTACCTCAAATACCTTATTATTATCTATCCTGATGCCTAGTCACTTTACCCTGCCTTCATGTACGTATCTACCTCAAATACCTTATTATTAACTATCCTGATGTCTAGTCACTTTACCCTGCCTTCATGTACGTATCTACCTCAAATACCTTATTATTATCTATCCTGATGCCTAGTCACTTTACCCTGCCTTCATGTACGTATCTACCTCAAATACCTTATTATTATCTATCCTGATGCCTAGTCACTTTACCCTGCCTTCATGTACACATCTACCTCAAATACCTTATTATTATCTATCCTGATGCCTAGTCACTTTACCCTGCCTTCATGTACATATCTACATTCAGTACCTCGTACCTCTCTGCACATTGAGCTGTGTTACTATTTCTTTGTTACTATGCTTCTTGGTATTATTATGTTTAACCGTTGGGAAGGACTAGTAAGCAAGCATTTCACGGTTAAGTCCGCACCCATTGTATTTGGAGCATGTGTGTGTGTGTGTGTGTGTGTGTGTGTGTGTGTGTGTGTGTGTGTGTGTGTGTGTGTGTGTGTGTGTGTGTGTGTGTGTGTGTGTGTGTGTGTGTGTGTGTGTGTGTGTGTGTGTGTGTGTGTGTGTGTGTGTGTGTAAGCATGCCCTATGGCCATGATAAAGTGTCTGAAATGCTAACTTTTAAATCGTCTTCACAGAGCATGCCAGTTAAATAACTATGACATTTATCTAGTATTTGATGTATAGTTTCTGTATGGTCTGGGAGGCCTCATTAATTTAGTTAATTGTGTGTGTGTGTGTGTGTGTGTGTGTGTGTGTGTGTGTGTGTGTGTGTGTGTGTGTGTGTGTGTGTGTGTGTGTGTGTGTGTGTGTGTGTGTGTGTGTGTGTGTGTGTGTGTGTGTACGTGTGCGCGCACACCTGCTATGTGTGTGTTATTAATGTCACCGTTTATTGTAATTCTCGTGTTTATTCATCAACGACCGTGTGCGACCAGAAAGTGTGTGTGTGTGTGTGTGTTGCGTCAGTGTGTTGCGTGAATATATGATAGATGTGTATGTCTTTATGAAAGTGTGTGTGAGTCACACATCATAGAGCCTGTTTTAACACTGAAGCTCAGAAATAAAGCATTGATTGATGTGTCCTGCCACTATGTAGAGATGTGAAGTGTGTATGTGTGTGTGTGTGTCGTGTACGTGTGTGTATGATTAATTAAGTCATGGGATAGATAGACACTTTTGTGAATAATTTGCTGAAACGGCAGTGGAGTAGACTTTCATCTAGAATGACTCAAAGTCAGACTGGGACTAGTTGATGGTGTTTGTGAATGCTTGCGAACTAAGGGACCAAAACACGCATTTTCATATATACCCAGCCTGATCACTAGAAATAGACTTTGATTTTGGACGTTTGAAAAGGTACTGAGAACGTCAACATACTGTATGCATTCCTCTGCACTCACGAACAGAAAAAGAAAAGAAACGCTTACCACTGGCAGCGGACTCGTGACGCTTGGATCTGGCGAGCGCTGCTCAGACCACTGCGCTCTACGGAAGTTCACACTTCTCTAGCAAGCCGGGAAAATACTTGATGATACTTGATGGTATGAGGTCGGTTGGTGTGCAGAGCCTTCTCCAAACCACACCCCTAACCTTAACCACATGGAATGAATACCTAAACGGTTCAACTTTGAGTTGAATCTGTTTCACCCTGTAAACGCACGGAAATTCCTGGGTCAAAAATAGCCGATCAAATCAAATGTTATTTGTCACATGCGCCGAATACAACAGGTATTACACCTTACAGTGAAATGCTTACTTACAAGCCCTTAACCAACAATGCAGTTTTAAGAAAAATACCTAAAACAAAGTAAGAGTAAATATCTAAAACAAAGTATCAAATAATTGAAGAGCAGCAGTAAATAACAATAGCGGGACTATATACAGGGGGTACCGGTACAGAGTCAATGTATCAATGCGCGGGGGGCACCGGTGTCGAGGTAATTGAGGTAATTATGTACATGGGAGGGGGGGGGGGGGGGGTGCAAATAGTCTGGGTAGCCATTTGATTAGATGTTCAGGAGTCTTATTGCTTGGGGCTCGAAGCTGTTTAGGAGCCTCTTGGACCTAGACTTGGCGCTCCGGTACCGCTTGCCGTGCGGTAGCAGAGAGAACACTCTATGACCAGAGTGGCTGGAGTCTTTGACGATCCATAATACATCGAATTTCGAAGAGAAACCATGAGATCTTATTAATATCCGTACGACAGAGACAAACACACACACAGACATATGTCCTCTGATATCCCCCTAGCCAGTAGATCATTTATTTTTCTCATTATATCTTAACACACACACACACGGTGCAGCACACACACACCTGTTGAAGTGTGCTGTACAAACACTGTTCTACACCTGCTCCATCTCACCCCGACCCCCGCCTTGTACTACTGTCTGTCTGTCCGTCCGTCCGTCCGTCCGTCTCAGCACCATTGTGTACCCCGTTGCCAGGTGACCGTGGTTTGACGTCTGATCAAGAATCCCAGAGGACAGTGTGGCTCTTCTTTAGGCTGCTGTCTGATATAAATCTTCTCAACAAAAAGGAATATTTCTTGCTCTCCCTCCCTCCCATCTCCCCTGTTGGAGGTGGAACCAGAAGGGAATGGACGGATGACATGTTTGTTTTCGTTTCCTCGTTCACTTGTTCTTTCTCTGCTCTTTCTCTCTCTGTCTACCTCGGCTCTTTTTAATGAAACAGCTCCTTAATGTCAGCATCCCCCTTGTCTTTCTCTCTCTTTCTCTGTGTTCCATTTCTCTGTGAGTGTTAGGCTGGCCCCTTTCTCTCTCTTTCTCTGTGTTCCATTTCTCTGTGAGTGTTAGGCTGGCCCCTTTCTCTCTCTTTCTCTGTGTTCCATTTCTCTGTGAGTGTTAGGCTGGCCCCAGTCTCTCTCTTTCTTTGTGTTCCATTTCTCTGTGAGTGTTAGGCTGGCCCCAGTCTCTCTCTTTCTCTGTTTTCCATTTCTCTGTGAGTGTTAGGCTGGCCCCTTTCTCTCTCTTTCTCTGTGTTCCATTTCTCTGTGAGTGTTAGGCTGGCCCCAGTCTCTCTCTTTCTCTGTGTTCCATTTCTCTGTGAGTGTTAGGCTGGCCCCAGTCTCTCTCTTTCTCTGTGTTCCATTTCTCTGTGAGTGTTAGGCTGGCCCCTTTCTCTCTCTTTCTCTGTGTTCCATTTCTCTGTGAGTGTTAGGCTGGCCCCAGTCTCTCTCTTTCTCTGTGTTCCATTTCTCTGTGAGTGTTAGGCTGGCCCCAGTCTCTCTCTTTCTCTGTGTTCCATTTCTCTGTGAGTGTTAGGCTGGCCCCTTTCTCTCTCTTTCTCTGTGTTCCATTTCTCTGTGAGTGTTAGGCTGGCCCCTTTCTCTCTCTTTCTCTGTGTTCCATTTCTCTGTGAGTGTTAGGCTGGCCCCTTTCTCTCTCTTTCTCTGTGTTCCATTTCTCTGTGAGTGTTAGGCTGGCCCCTTTCTCTCTCTTTCTCTGTGTTCCATTTCTCTGTGAGTGTTAGGCTGGCCCCTTTCTCTCTCTTTCTCTGTGTTCCATTTCTCTGTGAGTGTTAGGCTGGCCCCAGTCTCTCTCTTTCTCTGTGAGTGTTAGGCTGGCCCCAGTCTCTCTCTTTCTCTGTGAGTGTTAGGCTGGCCCCAGTCTCTCTCTTTCTCTGTGAGTGTTAGGCTGGCCCCAGTCTCTCTCTTTCTCTGTGAGTGTTAGGCTGGCCCCAGTCTCTCTCTTTCTCTGTGTTCCATTTCTCTGTGAGTGTTAGGCTGGCCCCAGTCTCTCTCTTTCTCTGTGTTCCATTTCTCTGT